>NW_006797024.1:69416-112025 GCF_000442215.2 Lipotes vexillifer | reverse complement strand
ACGAACCCGTGTCCCCTGCATCGGCAGGCGGACTCTCAACCACTGTGCCACCAGGGAAGCCCCCAATTAACATTTTTCATATTGTGTGTTGTAATCAAGTTTTAAATATATGTCTCTGACTAGAATGTCAGTTCTTCAAGGGCAGACTGTTTTATTTCAAGTTTGTTTTTCCGCAGGGTATAGAACACTGCCTGCCCTGTACTATCCTCACTCTCTCATTTTTTCTCACACGCACCCCTTTCTCCTCCGTTTGGTAAGACTGGTGTCTTGGTGCAGGTCTTTCTCATCTTAAACCTACCCTATCACAGCAGCCTCCTCACTGTGTCATTCTTTCTCCAAATGGACCTACTTTATACTGTCAGGTTTTGTCTGACACATTGTATTGATATGACATTAATTTCAATGGCTTCCTGTGATATATAACATAAAAATTTAGTGCTTTAGCCTGTTTTTAAAGAACATATTTTAGTCATCTCAGATTGACCTTTTATTTCTTCTGATGAAACTACTGCTTTAGTCAAACTGATCAACTTGCTGTTCCTAAAAAAGACTACATTTTCTGTGTTTTACGCTTCACCCATTTCCTTCAAGTGGAATATCTTCTCCCATCACCTTCATTACTAAGATCCCCTCTCAGAGCTTAGTCCAAATGAAATATGGTTGGAAAGACTTCCCAGACAAGCTGAAAAAAAAAAACAAAAAACCTCTACCTAACGAAACTTCGATAGAATTCACTTTTATTAGTCACAATCATTTTATTATATCCTGCTCTATAAGACAGCTTATGTATTTGTGTCTCATCATTCCTATGAGACTGTAAAGATCCTAGAGGGGAAATACCATCATCTTATTTTTGTTTCTGCATTCTCCACAGTGGCTAGCATGTGAACCTCACACCCTGAGTACTATAATACATATTAAATGAATAGAAGTAGAACGTAAAAGTATAAAGAACTATTTTATTTAAATTTAAAGTTTTCAGTATTTTTCTGATTCTTAAAATCTGGTGAAAACTATTAAATCCTAATGTTTTTCGTGTACTTGAAGAATATATATGTGATATATAGTGTATACTAATTTTCTTAGAGATAAGGGATTAAAAAGTGATGGAGGGACTTCCCCGGTGGTGCAGTGATTGGGAGTCCGCCTGCCAATGCAGGGTACATGGGTTCAATTCCTGATCCGGGAAGATCCCACATGGCACAGAGCAACTAAGCCCGCGTGCAACAACTGCTGAGCCTGCACTCTAGAGCCCACGAGCCACAACTACTGAGCCCGCATGCCACAACTACTGAAGCCCGTGCACCTAGAGCCCATGCTCCACAAGAGAAAACACCACAATGAGAAGCCTGCCAATCACAACAAGAAGTGGCCCCCGCTCGCCGCAACTAGAGAGCCCGTGTGCAGCAACGAGGACCCAATGCAGCCACAAATAAATAAATAAAAGTGATGGAGAAAGAAATTAAAATTAGGTATGAAGTGAAGTGGTTTTGGATCCTAGGGAAATAGCGTAACAAGGCAGCTACTGAAGTCTAAATCACGGTTATTATTTCTCCTCAATCCAGGGGATATAGAAGACAGATCAGGGAGAAGAGGGGAGAAAGACACCAACTAATTCTCCTTTACCCCCCTCCATGGGCAATCACACATCTCTACTTGCTGTATTGTGTTTACAGTTGCCTTCCAACTACATGGTGAAAATGCAAAACACATGTAGAGGACCTTCAAAAAGGAAAATATAAACATTCAGTGATACTAATAGGTGACAAAATAGTTCATTCTTGCCGAACCCTAACCAAGTGACAAAGATAATTAAAAAACATTCAGCAGTTTAAAACTTTTAAACACAGTAATGCAATTCTGTCTTAGCAGCCCCCATACTCTGGAACATATTCCCAAATCTAAAATTTTAAATTTTATTAGAAATAATTATGAGAGAAGACCAGCCCTAAAACCATGTGCTCCTGAGCTCCGACTCAAATCTTATTTTAGGCATGGTGGCAGGATATTAAAAAACCATTTACACAGAACCATATGTACTATTCCTTGTGTAATATACAGAACTAACCATTTCCTCATTCAAGATCTAAGTTTTACAGACAAAATCACAACAAAAGTAAACTGAGAAACTGGGAGTATAAATAGAAGATAAAATCTCTTACACCAAGTTAAAATGCAATCAATAGCTAATAGTGATTAGATTGCAATGAAGTTTGATGAAAGCAAATAAAAAGGAACCTGATCAAATTAAAAATTGTAACAAAGGGCTATACTTTATAAAGTTTTATAAAGATACACTTAGGCTACATTTTAATACAGTATCACATAATTGTCTGTATACATTATAATTTCATCCTCATTACTTAATATACCTTTAAAAAGAAAATTTATTTCATATGCATCCAAAATGCAGAAAACCGCCTCATATGTCCTATAGGGAGCTAGGAACTGGTTATAGCTCTCATAGTCTCAATTTAAATTCGAGAACTGATAAAATGGGGACTTCTTGAGTCAAATTCTTTTGGGGACAAAGAAGGAGAATGATGGCAAGTTTTCTGATATCATCATGTTTTGCTCAGGGTAGTCCTCCCCTTGCTGGATAGCTCTTCCTTCTTACCCAAATCCTAACTATTTTTCAGTGTTCCTTTATAAAGTTTTTTCTATCTACTTCGACTCCTAGTTTTCCCTCACCTTATACAATTTAGTATCCTGCTCTTTGACATAATCACATTTTGATGAATATTTCTGTCTAATTTCCCATGTGTATTTTTTTTTTTTTTGCGGTACGCGGGCCTCTCACTGTTGTGGCCTCTCCCATTGCGGAGCACAGGCTCTGGACGCGCAGGCTCAGCAGCTATGGCTCACGGGCCCAGCCGCTCTGCGGCATGTGGGATCTTCCCGGACCGGGGCACGAACCCGTGTCCCCTGCATGGGTAGGCGGACTCTCAACCACTGCGCCACCAGGGAAGCCCTCCCATATGTATTTTGTCTTGCATTTCCCCACCCTGATTAAAAGATCCTTACAGGCAACGACCATGTTTTATAATTCTTTGTATATTTCACAGCACCAGTATAGTGCTAGAAAGTCTACTTGTAAAAAATACTCCAGAGTTCTGAGCACGAAAATGAAACAATTCAGTTAATTTGATAACAGGAATAAGACAAAATTCATACAATTGACATATTTTTTGCTAATATATTGAATAGATAAAAGTCTTATTTTTAATTCTAAAAGTTTTAAAATTTTTTATTTCTAATTATTTTTTATTTTATTTCTAAAAGCTGTATTTTCTAGACCTATTGAGTGAATGTTAGTGAAACTCTTCTAAAAACTAGATAGATTTTTAGGTTGCTAGTGCTAGAAAAGAATTTAGAAATTATCTTTCGTCCAATCTCCTCCTTTTTATGATGAAGAAAATAGGTCCAGCATTTATTAACTGACTCATCTTGTCAGTTATTGCTAGCATTAATTCTCGAGCCCATGTTTCTTGAATTCCAGGCCAGTGTTCTTTTTACTAAACCGTACTATCTCTTCTGGCAAATCAGGCACTAAATAAATGATTGTTATAAGTAAACAAATCTAATAACAATGTAAACACATGATTTTAGTAAAATAATTATCAGTATGAAATATTAGGAATTGTGAAATCAAGTAGTAAACTACACATATCCTTATTTATGCTTATACATATTCAGGTTACAGAAGTGAAAGAAAAGAAATTCAGTGGAAATGCGAATTATACAATATTAATTTTACAATACTTTTAAACACATATTATTTTAAACTACATATTTTATTTTTTTTTATTTATTTTTTATTTTTTTTCCTTGCGTTATGCGGGCCTCTCACTGTTGTGGCCTCTCCCATTTGCGGAGCACAGGCTCCGGACGCGCAGGCCCAGCGGCCATGGCTCACGGGCCCAGCCGCTCCGCGGCATGTGGGATCCTCCCGAAACGGGGCACGAACCCGCGTCTCCTGCATCGGCAGGCGGACTCTCAAGCACTGCGCCACCAGGGAAGCCCTAAACTACATATTTTAAAAGGAAATAAACAGTGGTCAAATAAATGTCCTTAAGTCCCCAAAGGAAAACCACAATATAATTACGAGATTACAAGAAAGCCAATTAGTATACTGGTTTGTTGTCATGTTAGAATATTGTTTCTAAAGATCTAAGTTACCACTAGTTTTTTTCTGCCACCATTGTCGGTGTGGCACAAAGACCTTTATTTATTTATTTATTTATTTTGGTTTTTTGTTCTGTTTTGGCAGCGTGGCTTGTGGGATCTTAGTTCCCAGACCACGGATTGAACCTGGGCCCTCAGCAGTAAGAGCTCGGAGTCCTAACCACTGGACGGACAAGGAATTCCCCACAAAGACCTATAAAAAAAGGCCTTTTAAAGGCTGCACTTTACAAGAACCCTAAATCACAAGATGAAAGTTTACAGACCATTAAAATAAATTAATCTATAAAAATGCTGACATTTGTTCCAGTTGGTTAGAGGAGAAGTAATTCTTTACTGCCATAGTAAATGGTAGTAATATTTTCTCTAAAATGTGTTGTTCCTACCTTATATAGGCGTGACCTAGAGATTTGCAAAACTCCTCAATCGCCAGTGCTTTTGTACCATTCATATTAGACATATAGCCAGGGATGAAGATAATTCCTGGACTTTTGCCTTTTAGCCTCTTATAAGCCAGGTTTGGAAGGTCTGGTCGACTAAGGAAAGAGATTGATGTCTTTTGTCTGCAAGCTAAACAAAGTACACAAAACATAGTTTGCAAACACAGTTTTTTGAAAACCATACATATTTTTAATCTTAACTTTCTTAACTCATCAAACTGATGTCAAATACTATTTCCATTTAATAGAAAAAAAATACAGATGTGAAGTATTAAAGTCACAAGTCTGTGCATGGTATCTTTTAAAATCATGTCACAATCAGTGTCTCCTCTGAGCAAGGTCCAATCATGATTCTTCCAAAATACACAATGAGAAGGAAATCTGAAGGCAACAAAAGACAGAGAGACTTGTCAAAAATGTTTTTCTGTTGCTGCTATATCATCCGTCCCAAATAGTATCAATCAACATTCAGATTTACCTACACTAGTTTTAGCCCTTTCTTGTTGAGATTTGTCTTCTTTAAATTTTATTTTAATGTTTAAGGGGTTTCACATCCTCTACTTTTTATTGGGGAGAGGGAGAAACAAGTTTGGTCTGCCCTTGGGAAGTTGTTTCAAAGGTAGAGGTGCTGTGCCCCTTTTATTACTGATTCCCTCTCCACCCATAAAGTCATGGGCCATGGTAACAGCCAATCATGATTCCATATCTGCTGAGGCGGGTTCAATGAGCAGTTTCTTTACAAGTAACCTTGAATAAATGCATGATAATACCATTTTTGGAAAAAGATTTCTCACAGGACTCCCAATCACTGTGTTTTATTTGTTGGCCTGGTTTTCTGTGAATGGTACACACAAATCTTAGTTTAAGTACAAAGGCACAATGGGTAAACCTTACAAGATTGTTCCATTTCATTATTTTTAAAGTTCCTTCCCCACTGTAAAGTCAATACTTGCTCTTAAAAAATGTAAAGACATTAAAAACAAAAAAAGTCATTTATAATCCCACTTTCTCCCTCCAAAGAAACTAGGCTTGTGTACTCCCTTAACAGTCTTTTTCTGGACCAACGGAATCTCTTTTTTATTACATGAAAACTTTCTCTACTTTATTGTGGCTAATTAAAACTTCTCAGTCTCTCCCATGTAAGCTAATAAAGTTTTCCTCATTTTGGATTTGAGAAGTTGATTTTTTTGAAAACTTAATTGAAGCCCTTAAAGCTATCCCTTTTATATGTAATCCTGTTTCAGAGTTTCAATGTATAGTGAAATATGCCAAATTTAAAACTTTTAGTGAAAAACAAGGCTAGTAGGAGCCAGTTATGTTGGTTGACAGATTGCAGCAACAAAAATGTTCATTTCCCATTTCCTTAGCACTCCAAAATTCCTTCATGTCCTCTCTTCCATATTACTTTCCAACAGGAAATTCTCCATGAGATAATTACAATTTGTTTAATCTTGGTGAGTTATAAGTGGCCAGGTTCTTAACATTATATCCGTGAATGATCTTCGTACTGTAAGGATTAGCTCAAAGCCTGGGGCATAAGTGTTCAATGAATGTTTACTAAATAGTAAAAGAGTATCATATTCCAGTTAATGTAATGACATACTATACTTTGCTAGAAAAACAGATATACAACAGCCTTTTGGTTGTGTACAATTAAATGTAAGTTAGACTGATAATATGCTTAAAATTTTTAACTCAAAGGGTATTTGCCATGACAATTCCCATTCCAAGCACTATGCATCTGACAGCTGTCTGGCAAGGGTGTGAACACAACAAAACAAAAAAATAAAAAGACATATTTCAGAAAGACAGACTACATATATGGGGGATGGGAGTGGAGGTAGGGTGGGACGGAGAAGAATCAAGCACAAGGAACGGAAATATTCAGGGGCTCTAATTTTTCGTCCAAATTCTAGTTTCCTTTGTAGAGTAATGACTACGGTTTTTACTGGGCTGCGATCATGGAAAAAAAAAAACAAGAACAAAAAACTAGAAATTAGGCTTGATGACGGCGTTTATACTTTTCCAAAGAAAATGTTCATACTGTAAAATCGCTCAAGTCAAGGGAGGGCAGGTCTAAGCATCTTAACAGTCACGATCTGTAAACCCTTTAGAACTAGCAGAGAAGAGCAAAAGCAACTAATAATCAAACGCATTAAATGCACATCTGAATGTTTCCGAATGTTGGCGCTTAACAAAGGGGAGGCGGGCAGAGAGGATCCTTAGACTGCAGAGCGTAACGCCACCAACGGCCCGGGCTGTCCAGAATACCCCAGGGCCCGGCAGAGCTCTCCTCACAGCCTTCAGCAGAATTGTCGAAAGCGCCTAGAACTGGGGTACTGAGAACCGGGGAAGAGCATTTCTGAACGGGGAGCCAAAAACACATGGCACAGGAACTGCCGGAATCCGGGATGTTCGAAAGTACGCGTCCTACTCCAGCTTTTCGGACACTGACCTGGGAGCCACCGTGGCGCCCGCTCGGCCTTCGGTGCAAGTAACGTGCTGAGCCCACGGTGGAAGCCGAAGGAGACGGCCATCCAGCCCCACCGGCGACAAGGTACCCAAGAGTGCAGACCCACCCTCGCCATCTTCCCAACGGCCCCTGCGCCCCGCCCCGACCTACGGACACGCACAGCGCCCAGAAACTGAGCTTGCGCATGCACCGCCCTCTGGAAGACGCAACTTGGTAAACAGCGCCTGTCCGAGTTTCGACCCCCGGAGAGCGCACATGCGCAGAGCGCCGTCGCACGTCCCAACCTTTCGGGGTTGGGCTGTTCTGTCGGGGAGGTGCGGTCTGTGAGTTTGGGATGTTTTGAGCGCCCTCTGTAGGCTGCTTTCTCGGTGGGTAGATACCCCAGGACTGGAAGCGAGGAGAGGAACCCCACCCATCATTCCTAGATAGGAAACCATCTCATCGTCCCGATGACAGTAGGGAGCTGAAACATAAAGTGCTAGGCTTGCTGCGTTACAAGTAGTTCTCACCCCCTGACAGTTTTGACCTGTACCGGAAATGGTTTGAAGATCTGACCTTAATCCTGCTTGTATAAACGCCTGGAGTGGAATCGAACATTCGCCGCTCCTTCGCCCTTTTTCAGTTTGCTTTAGCTCTTTGTATGCCTGACTGTTGAAATACTCTGACCCCTGTCTCATACTATACGCAAAAATAAATTCCAGTAGATAAACGGTCTCAACAGAAGAATAAAACCGGAATAGTTCTGTTCACCCTGCTCCTAGAAATGATAAGAAAAAATATATAATTCCAATAAAATTGGCCAACAGCTGTGATAGGCAGTTCATATATGTAAACATGATGATCAACCTCACTAACTGAAAAATTGGAATTAAAAAAATAACCCTGGGCTTCCCTGGTGGCGCAGTGGTTGAGGGTCCGCCTGCCGATGCAGGGGACGCGGGTTCGTGACCTGGTCTGGGGGGATCCCATGTGCGGCGGAGCGGCTGGGCCCGTGGGCCATGGCCGCTGAGCCTGCGCATCCGGAGCCTGTGCTCCGCAACGGGAGAGGCCGCAGCGGTGAGAGGCCCGCGTACTGCAAAAAAAAATAATAATAAATAACCCATGCCATATTTCCTACCTATCAGATTGGCAAAAGTTAAAAAGAACAACTATTGTTCTTTTTAACTTTTTTCCGGCAAGGAAGCTGGGCAATGGGCACTCATGTATGGTTGGTGGGAGGGTATACTGACAAACTCTTTTTGTCAAGTAACCTGACCACCTATGGCAATTTAAAATATGCATCATTTTCAATGCCCTTTGACCCAATGGCCCCAATTTGTGGCTATCCTATAGAAAATACTAGTTTATAAGGATGGATATTATCTACTAGAGCACCATTTTTAGAGGCAAACAGAAGAAAAAAATGGAATGGCCAATTTAAAAAAATGGTTGAATAAACTGTGGTACAAGGCTTTCTGGATTCCTGCTCTGACACCCTTCAAAGCAATTCTTGGAGGCCTCAAGCATCAACAAGTAAGGACTAGTTTTTTGTTGTTGTTGTTTGTTTTCTATTTAAAAGTTACTGTAGCTGGTTTAATACTGGATACAGTGAATCCAGGCTATCTTTGGAGTCTTGAGAACCTGTCCTATTAGAACACACCAGAAAAGTTGGATAAATAAAAACTTAATAGATCTCTTTCTTGAGAGGTGCATTGCCAGAAACACCTGCTTGACAGCTGCTTGATTTAGCAACTTTCTCCAAAAGCTGCTGAGCTGTTTTGCTAGTTCTCCATTGAGCCTGTTGTAGACCCTAAAGAGACTAAAGTCACTAAGGTGATGCCCAATGCACATCACTTCAGCATCCTTTGTATCTTAACAATAAACACTTCTCCCTATGGTTCTGGATATTTGCAAATATTCCCAATCATTCCTGTCCCTGTTCTGTCCCTTTATTTTTGCAGGTCTTCTTTCATTTTATGTGCAGAAAAAAAAAAAATCTTACTTGTTCTCATAGTGGGAAAGGCACTGCACAAAAAAAGCAGGGAAACCCATGGACCATTTTCTCCATCCACCTTCATCAGTATAACAAATCAGGAAAAACTGTAGCTAGAGTCAAGTGAAGATGCTTTTACTGACAGCACTGGGCCTGAAGTAGACAAATTTGTTTCCGTTAACCTACTATCAATGTTGCCTTCATTGACAGGTGTGAAAGGACATACTGTAGAGGGTGGTTTCTTCCTCTGAAAGCTGCTGCCTTGTTCAGGGAAACAAATGATGTCCCCACCAAGTAAAGCCTTAGAGCTTTAACTTCATACCTGCATGATTTTTTCCCCATCAGAGAGAAGGATAGGTAAACACAGTCCTTCAATCCCCAGTAGTAATTGCATCTGTGCAATTAGACAAAAAGATGTCAGGTTTCTCAGGGGTTATCTCATTTTGTTAGCAAAAGGAATGTGTCCAGAGATATTTCTGATTACTTCAGTTTATAAACTACAAGTCATAATGTTAGCACACAACAACCTTTATGTCGATTCTACAATGGGCTTTTGCTGATTAATCCATCCCCTGTCATGTAACCAATGGGTGACTTCCTAATGAGAGATGAGTTTATTTTCAAATGTGAAATCTGGTCAATATTTTAATCCAAACTCAACATATTTTAACACACATATTGGAAAGGTTTACTATATCATGCAAGGCATAAAGTTGATTAGAATATCTTTACAATCCTATGAAGAAGGTAAAGTACAGTTCAGAAAAGTTATATCTTTACATTAACCAACAAAAGTTTGGCAATTGTATTTCACTCTCATTACAGGGTTTAGGGGTGACCTCTGAAAAAACAGATTATAAAAATGTCTTCTGCAATTGTGATTTTGTCCTTCACTGTTCAAGTAAAATCATGTGTCATCCAGTTGCAAAATCTTATTATTGGCAACATGTATACAAACCACTGCAAAAAAAAAAAAAAAAAAAATTGTACCCAGGCAGGCCTGACAAAGATTTTACAGACACTTCTACTAATCTAATCATTTCGCTTGTACTAGTAAGTAATGTCATTACTTTCTGCTTCTATTCTTTTGCCAATGTGTAGAAAGAGTACATTCATACTTACAAACGCACACAACATGACAAACCAGGATAAATGGCATTTGAAAATCATTATAAAAGGACTTTCCTGAAGTCATTTCATTCAACAAAAATTAATTTAACTCTAAAAAACAAAGGCTAATTGTAAAGAAAATACATAATAAAATAGTACATTACAGAGTACATTAAGTTGAACTTCATTTGCCTTTTAATGGAATCACAATACTTCTGTAAATAAGGATTTTAATTGGTCTGTTCTTTGGTGAAAACAGCTGTATTTCATAGTTGTGTCATGTGAGGCTGCAACAAAGAGAAATCAGCTAATATAAAGAAAATCAGCTACTGGTTGCCTTTATTCTCAGTACTGGGAATGGAGAAATCTTCATCAAAATATCTCCTAAGTATTCTCTTTATCTTAAATTGCCCAATGTGACAGAATGTCTAAGACTGCTTCTTCCGAAAACACACAGCTTTTTGTTCTTCTTTTACAAAGAGTAGTTTGCTATATATGTACAGTAGCTTATGCTGGTAGTGATTCTTCAAAGTCAACTTCTTGGGCACTTGTTGGCATCAAAGTACCATTTTAAAATGTAGAATAACACTAACTGCAGTTCATCACTTGAAACTACTACTGTTAAATAAAGGTGATATCAAGTCTTTGGTTTTGGTGTAGTACTTTAAAAGTAGGGCCAAACTCCTCGTACAATATATTCCCTTCCAAGCCCTTATTTGCTTATATTTATAAAATAACATTCAGCAAAATACTCCTTTTTCAAAAAAGCCAGTTGATTACCAGTAAAGTCAATGCCAGTGATCTGGGTGCTAAAATAGTTTCATATTTTCCAAGTACATATAGACATTTGTAAACGGTTTAGTTTATTTCACCAAAATCAACAATTGATAAAAAAGAATTTATAAGAAATGTTCCTATAAGTGATGCTATTTACGAAAATAGTGTCTTCTTTCTCCTAGGTGCTTCAATTCTTCGCTATTTATGATCAAGCTTTGAGTTATTTATGCTCAAGCTTTGAATTAAAATCCCTTCTTTCCCTTTTACAAATGACTTCCTGTTTATATGAAAACAGTTTTGAGTATCCATAGTTAAAGGGATGGGTCTGTTGGGTCTTTCCACCTGGTGTTGAATATGGCTTTATTCTTGTAAGAAATTATTGCAGTCTGCCCTGAAGTGGACTATTGCGTTAGTTCACTACAACAAGAAGTGAGTGTAACCTTCTGCCCCAGTAACTATAACATCCATCCAGATCCGCATGGCTTCTGGCGATGGGGCCACCATATAGTAGATTCTGTCATGCGTCTTGACGCTAAAGGTGAGTAATGGATTAGGACTCTAAAAAAAAAGGAAAAGAACATAAAACAAAATCTTGAAATTATAACATTAAATATAACACAGAGGTATGTGAAGGCTTCTATGTGGCTATTACTTCTGTTCTAATGTAACCTATTCCCTCGCCCTCAACACCTTTCTCAAGATTGACCATATTTCTGGCCTTTCTGCACAAGAACTCTCACAGTGAGCTCACCAATCATTTTAGCAGCTACTTGTAACGCTCCAGCAGGGTATCTAGCTGATAGTGAGTGCTCTAAAAATAGCTCAATAAATGTTATTCTTAGCCCTACTAAGATGTTTCCTTATGATCTTCCTCATAAGCAGGTAGTAGCTCCTTCTTAGAAGCCTAGCAAAGAGTTACTTGGCAGGGTCTCCCAAACCAAGATATCCAGAATATTTTCTCATTTTGTCATGATTTATTTTTTCACAAAAAGATCAGCTGCACTAATTACTTCCATGTTTACTTTTCCAACACCATTCTGATCACATCTACCCATTATGTCAGAATAACAAATCGAAATTAATTAGAATTCAAAAAATACCTTTCCCCCTACTTAATTATGCATTCAAATTGTAGCAATCTGAAATTCAATGTTTACCTTATTAGCATTTTTGAGGTGATCATAATATACTTCTTCAATGGCTTGAAAGTATATTACTCCTTTTAATTTAGCTTCATGCTTGTCTGCAATGGTAGATGAGTGTTAAAACAAATACTTTATCACCACTGATGGACAGGAAAAATTATAATTTCATTATAACTATCATCATTAAAATATTTATCTAGCATTTAAATTATCTAAGATTAATTAAGATAACCTAGGTTAGTACATTAGCCGCACTCTATCCTGAAAAAAGAAAAAAAAAAAGAAGGTTGGAATTAGCAACCCTAAACAAAAGAGACTAAGTGACTTTACTCAAGGCTCTTCACAAATTAGTAGTCAAAAGGTAACCCAGAATACTGACTGTCAGGTTAGCACACAAAGTGTAAACACCATTGACATCAAGATAAATTATTTCCCCACATTCTCCAAGACAGTAGTTGTAATGAAAATATTAATATGCAGCTCTGTTGCAATGAAATTTGTAACAAGTGTGTTTTTTGATTTCTAATTTAAAATAATATTCTACTTATGTTTCTTTCCTATCAAATTTCTTGTCTAGTATACTTGATATTTTATCCTGTTCTCAACGGAGTTTCATGTCAATAATTTAATGTCCTTTCGGTGCAGCGTTTTCCAAACCGCTTCCAAAGATTTCGTCAGATTTGCCATAAAAACCAAACAGAGCATAAAACAAAACAAAAACAACCAACCAAACCACCGACCAAACAGCATCACTCTGTGGTGACTAATAACACCAATATGTTTTTGAGACATTTTGTAATTTAAACTCTGCAGGGATGATAACACATGCAAGCACATTAAAGAATCTCAAAATTATGGATGAGGATACAGAGAAAGAGACTCTATCATACCCTGTTGGTGGAAATGCAAATGAGAAAGTCTCTTTTGGAAGTCAATTTGGTAAGACATACACAATGAAAAATGCCAGAATTCTTACTCAGCAATTCTGCTTCTAAAACTGTATCGTATAAGACCTGCTCATGCACATGCACGTGTATTTGGGTTCGTTAGAGCACAAGCTGCAAAAGATCTGCTGGAGCTTTAATAGGGAACTGATTTGATTCTAGACCAGCCATACACTGCAATCTACACAGCCACTGAAAAGACTGAGGTAAATCTGCCAAGTGCTCAAAGAGAAAAATCTTGAAATACTGTTATGTGAAGAAAGGTATGAACAGAGTGAATAATTTGGTCCTAACTGTATTAAAGAAGAAAGAGTACCTATGTAGACTGAAACATACATGAAAAGGAATGGAGAAAGTCTGAAAGGATATTTCAGGCTTAACAGTGTTAGAAAAGGTAGAACTTTTGTGATGGGAAGAGACTTACTTTCATTATATAGACTTAGCTCCTAGGGAAAGTCTGTTTTAATTAATACCATGTTCGGTGGGTTTCCACCAGTTTCTGTGAAAGAGAAGGTCAATGTGTCTCTCAAACATTTGGTGGAAAAGGTCCTGCAATAATGAATTCATGGGAAAACAATAATACTTTGTTTTTTGGAAACAGAGGTAAAATAAAATCTGGAGATAAAAGTAAACCTTGTCAGTGTTTCAAAGCAGGCAGAAAACTGGGGAAGAAAACTTTTGTTTGTAGGGCACTTCAGATATGAGAAAGAATCTGAAAAATATAAGCATAAGAATGAAATACAAATCCCAGAGAAAAGGAGCAGAAAAGAGTGAAGCTGTTTTGTCTGAGTTATTTTAAAATTTTATTTTTGGAAAATTCTGGCTGAGGTTGTCTTTGGAGACTAGCACGTGGGAAAGTTTTGTTTATGCATTTTGCAGACACTAAATTGGCATTTATTACATAGGCATCTTTTCTATTGTATTAACTAAAGAGACTGTCTCTGGATTCTTATAAAACCCAAGGTCAGAAAGCCCAAGAGAGGCAACCTGTGAGGGTTAGTAGACCATTTACTTCAGGCCACTCGCCCCTGTAGCAACTGGAACCCCACCCAAAGAGCCCCTAACCGAAAGGCATGCACCCCCTGCCCTTTCCTCACCCCGATTCTGGGGCTCCATTGCCAGTGTTTCCTTTCTTCCACATGCTTCTTGGTTGCTCACACCCCTATTTATAAACATATCCTGACCTCACACTACAGATTAAATGACTGGACTGTTATTTTTTTATTACCTTGATACACTTTGTAACAATTCCCAACAATGCTCATAAATGCTGATCCAGTCACCCCAAGGCAGGGTCTCTTCATAACCTCTAGTCTGATTCTACTCTTACTCAGCAGTTGAAAAGAGAGCAGAGCTATTCTTATGCTGCTAATGGACATATTTCATATGTGATCTACATGTAAATAAAGGGCTTCTTAATAAGTAAACCGGTTACACAAATACTCCTGTATTTATAGAAGATTCAGTAGGGTACGGTTCTCATAATCCATCATTTAAAGAATCCAAAAATATTCCAGTCACTTAATAAATACTTATTCACTAGTTCACTGATGAGCTTTACTCTCTGTGCTGAAATTGTCATTCTAGTATATAAACTACAGTTGAATGACTGGCAGTTATGCTGCCTAATTGTGTGTGACTTTAGAGCATATGACCATAGAGAAATAAATAGAAACCTTTTTTTTCTGATTTCATGGTTTAAAAGATAATATTTTGGTCTAAAAAATAAATTCCATTTAATATTTATTTGGGCTTGAGCTTATTTCAGAACTAGAATAGACTAACTCACACTTTTTAAATAACATAATTTTTATTATTTCTAGAGGAAATTCATATCAGGTGGACCATATAATCTGAATAGAAAATAATATACATCTATCAAGCTAATATTGCCATTAATTCTATTACTTACCACTCTAATTATTTATTCTGAATTTTATTGCCTTTTTTCTTTAACAGAGAATTCCTGATTTGAATATATTACTCAGATTTTTTTTTATCACCCACCTGCATAATAAGAGAAGGTGCGCTTGTTCCGATCAAAAACAAACCAACGTTTTTTCCAAGTTTTAATTTTTCCACCCATTTTGATGAGGAATCCTCTGCAGGTCTTCTCTGTGACTGACACATGATAACAGGTATCAATATTGTGGCCAGCAGTCTCCACGTGGCTGCGCAAATCAAAGTCTTCCTTCCGGATAGGCAGATAACGGGTCAGAGGTCGAGCCTGGAAAAGCACAAGCCCATCTCATCTATAGCTAATTATTTGTTTTCTTTTAGGTCACAGATGTTTAGAAGTGAAAGTGAACTGAAAAGCCTAAGTGTTAAAATGTCCATGTGATTATGAGAACTTAAGCTAAACATTGCCATTTGGAATCTAAAAGTGAATGGCATTTTAAGAAGGATGCTATGGTATGGGGGGGAAAATGTGGATAAACTCAGGCCAACAGATTCTATACCTTGAAATGGCCAGATGAGAAAATGGAAACATGTCATTTACCTTAGCTTTAACAGAGGTACTTAGCACTTAAAAACACACGGAAATAAGGCATGAAGTTATCTGGGCTGCTCCTTACAGATGAGGCCTCCTCCTCTGTAACGTATCCAGGAGTTCTCCCTGCCACAACTCAACAATAGTTCTCCTTAAATAACCACAGACATGACACAATTGACTGAACATTATTTAGTAAGTCCAGCCCCCAAGGATGTATGTACATGTCGGCTTGCATACACCCTGTGATAGAAATTGAAGGCAGAGATGTATGTTTTGAAAAGCAAAGCTAAAATAAGGTAAGAAGTGGAATCAAAGCTGTACCCAATGAACTGTCCAGGATGAGACACTGAAGAGATGTACATAAATGTCTTTTATTTTACTATGGCTGGAGTAGAGGTTCATCTAATCTAGGAAGCACATATTGCCACGGGTAGTATTTCTAAAATAGTCTTTTATTTATTTATTTTTATTATTATTATTTTTTTTTTTGCAGTACGCAGGCCTCTCACTGTTGTGGCCTCTCCCGTTGCGGAGCACAGGCTCCGGACGCGCAGGCTCAGCGGCCATGGCTCATGGGGCCAGCCGCTCCGCGACATGTGGGATCCTCCCGGACCGGGGCACGAACCCGTGTCCCCTGCATCGGCAGGCGGACTCTCAACCACCGCGCCACCAGGGAAGCCCAATAGTCTTTTATTTTATCCTGTTAAATAACCCCACCGCTTTGCCCTGGGGGAAAATAACCTAATCATACACTTGGAAGCAAAAGTTATAATTGGGATTAAAATAGAATTGTGCCTTTTGGTTTTGGCTTCAGATATAAAACAGGCATGGATGAACTTGACACTAAATCAAAATGTGACAGAGGTTTGGCATAATGAAATAAAATGAACAAGTTTTACTTTGTATTTTTCCTTTATTTTGCCTTTGATTCTGTGGCACTTTGACGTTAGACAGATGCCACAGATTTACTGAGCCCTCAAAGCACATGAAGCCTTAAGGCGAGTCTCCAACTTTGTACTTCAGACTGCCAGCAACTGTGAGGAATAAGGGAATTGGTACCTTTTACCATGAAGTCTAGTAAGCTTTGGTAATACTGATTTGAACTTTAAATTACATGGCACTTAAAATTTTATTTTAGTTTCTCAGAAAACATACATCATGTAAGCAGTTCTAGTGACAAGAACAGAGACTCCAACTCTACTGACTGAGATAGGAAGTCAGACGAAGTGGATGGTTTTCCTGAGTTTTGCTTGAGTTCAGGAATCCTGTGCACATGTGTGTGGACTGATGCAGCAAAGGGGAAACGTGTGACAACACAGTGGTTAGGAAAAAAAACCCCAAAACATGAACACCACCACCAAAAAACCGGGCTGGTAAAAGTATCCTGTTCTGGAGTGTTTGCTTCCAAAAGATGTCGTAATAGAATCTCTTCTCTTTCTCATCATAGTTTGGGTGTTGTATTTGTTTTCAGTAATGAATCCAGCTGCATTTTCAAAGCTGCTCAAGAAGACATTCTCCTTTTAAATATACTCCAAAAAAAATGGGTAGAAGAAAAAGTGCCTCTCCAATCAAAATGTGCCACATATAACTAAAGAAAAATATCATTTTGTTAGTAGCTCCCAGTGGGTTTTGAAATAAACACACATTTTTTCTGGCCCATTAATGCACATCTTTCTCTCAGCCATTACAGGTCAAGGGCTAATAGGCAGCACAACCAAAGGCATCCTCGGACATAGCATGACCGTCTTCTGAAAAATGACCACCAGGGGGCAACCTACTCCAATCCATCCAGATTGACCAACCAACCTGTGCCCTTTGTTTCTCCCTTATTTTTACTTCCTTTTCAATTAACTTCTGCCTCTGGCTGGTTTCTTCCTGCAATCGTTTTTCCAGGAGTTCTCGGCGTCGTTTTTCTTCTTCCAGAGCTCGTTTCTTGGCTTCCATTTCCCGTTCCTAAATATCATTATGCAGAAAAAATTTTCAGACATACTGGTTATACTTGAATGATTCCAATACGAACACAAATAATTCTCACTATACAATTCCTGATTTTATAGCCCAGTATATATCTAAGGCTAAAACACCTATAGTCACCATTCACAGAACTTTCAAAAGATCCTGTGCAGAAATGCAACCACTACATTTAATTAAAAATGAAATATTAAGTGAAACACAGCTTGTGACTCTATTCAGTCATTTCATACTAATGACCCCACATATTAAAAACTCTCCATTTTTAATACAAAAAAGGCTCACTAATTGTGACCCAACACCAGTCACGACTTTTGGCCTTTCTTTGATGGCTGTAGGTCCTTCCAATTCCTGTTGTTGCTCTGTGGCTTCCTGGCCTACGGTCACAGAGGAAGTGCCCAGGGAAGTTAGAAGAGGAAAGGAGGTGCCCTTTCAGGCAGGATGCAAAGGCATTTGGGGAATTCCTAAGGAAGTTCAGATTCTGGCTTGAAATACAGTCACAATAACATGGGAGTTTTAATATTACAATAGTGTCTTTACCACGAACTGGCAAGGCAGGGAGAATGCATAAAGACCTGCCATTCCTCCTGTTCCCCGGCAGGCAAACAAAGGCGCCATTGAAGGGAAAATGTAATACGAAAGCATTCATTTCAGTTTATGTCCACACAATATACATTTTACATTATGAAAAATGGTAGTGCAGTAAAGAGCCGTAGAGAACATCTCTCTAACACCCTCACTTTTCAGAAAACAAAATGGGGCCAGTGGGAATTCCCTGGCAGTCCAGTGGTTAGGACTCTGTGCTTTCACTGCTGAGGACCTGGGGTTCAATCCCTGGCCAGGGAACTAAGATCCCACAAGCCATGTGGCACGGCCCAAAAAAAAAGAAAATGAGGCCAAGAAAGGTGGAGTGACTACTCCAAGATCACGCTGCTTATTGAGGCCTGAAAACAGTTTCCCAGTGTCAAGTGCAGGGCATCTTGAACTACTACATGGAAGATATTAGGCCTACCCTGGATTCAAGAAGCCTTGTCTTCTCTGCATGAGCCTGCTTCAAAAGTCTCTCCATTTCTTCTATTCGGGCAATATTTGAAGTGCTGGCACTGAAGAAAACACAAAAGCCTTTCAAGAATACTGCTTCTTACTGATGTCTCTTCAAATACACACACACACACACACACACACACACACACACTCACACACACACACGACAAGATCCAATACAATGTAAAGGATGTTACTTACAAGAATCACTGGTCTGAAGAGGCAAGTCAATTTCAACTCTGAAAACTGTAGGTGAAACTTAACTTACCTCAGTTTTAAGCGATAAAACATAGGCCAGGAAAATAATACCAAATAAAGTGCTTTACTCATAAATAAACCAAAACCAACTCCTACAGACTGTGTTCTCAAAATGTTTCCTCCAAAGTCTAAAAATTTTGGCTTGCGGGAAGTCTTCCCGTTAGTTCAATTATTCAGAGATGCCAGACCAACAGCACTATCACCAAAGTTCTATGTAGATGACCCCTAAATTCGGAAGTCACTTTATTTGGTTTGGGATCATGTATCACCAGCTACTTTTTTGTTATGCCTTTTTGCTTGTGGACATTTTATTTCTTAAATGGTGATCTAAGATGGCCAATTAAAAAAATGAATTCTCTCACAGGTGCGATAGAAGGGTACTGGCCAGTTTTGCCAATAAAGCCCATCCACCGTACGAACGAGGAAACTGCATTAAGGGATTCAAGAGCTTCAAAAGTAATGCATCTTGAGAAAGACATCACATAAACACGTGAAGGAAAAAACCAAAGGGAGTAAAAGCTGCAACACCAGATAGGATAACTAAAAGAGAAGGAGAAGAACTTAGAAATGTTTAACATTAAACAAAATATATTATTTTCCCCTTGTTTACATTTTATTTGACTCTTCTGGAAAAAAAGGACCATGGCCTAAGTCAAAACTTATTTATTTTGATGTTCCAGCCATGGAGAACCAATGTTATTCCTTATGCATGTTTATTTGCATAGTCACTTAAATGTATCTTCTTTTCTAGACTCTCTTGGCTGTAGAGAGGCTTTTGTGCCTGTATCCTCCATAGCATAAAGCCTGGCACACAGTAGGGGTTCATGTTTGCTACACACATTCATATAAAAATTAATTCATATAAAAATGAATAAGATAATCATTAGTACAGTCTCCCTAAATCATATTGTTGATCAACTCAAACCGAGGATGTTTGAGGGCTAAGAGTTCTTTTGAAGAGAAACATGACCACAGTAATGTAGGACATATGGTTTATCTTAAAATCAGTACTGTGCACACATGTTTATAGCAGCTTTATTCATAAATGCCAAAACTTGGAAGCAACTAAGATATCCTTTAGTAGGTAAATGAATAAATAAACCATACTACATCCAGGCTATGGAATATTATTCAGTACTAAAGAGAAATGAGCTATCAAGCCATGGAAAGACATGGAGAAACTATACATGCATATTACTAAGTGAAAGAAGCCAATCTGAAAAGCTAAATACTTTATTACTCCAACTATATGACATTCTGGAAAAGACAAAACTATGGAGGCAGTAAAAAAAATTATATTTTATATACTTTAAAAGCTACTTTGGTTATTTTGTTAAAAAATAATTTTTATCCATGGACACCTACTTGTTCTCTATAGCTACACTTTTGCTATTGATTTAATATTTCCTTGACATGTAAACCACTTTTATTCAGCAAAATTTTTGCTGCTCTATGATACTGTGTTGCCACTACCTGATACTTTTGGGGGGATCATAACTGCACCTGCAGTGAAAAGCAAAAGCAATTGCTATAGAAATTTAGGGTGAAGACTTGTCAATACAATGGCATGGAACAAATGAAATGCCATTTGGCTAGCACCTGTCATGCCAAGGGAGATCCTGAAGTCACTGAAGATACACTTTGTAATGCATTACCTGTAGCACAAGACACTCATCATTGGTTTCTCCAGCCCACCTAAATTACAAGAGGAGCAATGCTTCCTCCCATTGCTCCAAATTCTGACCTTCCTCAGAAGGCAGGCCCATTTCTGATCTCATATGTAATTACTGTATGACACTGAATAATACTGAATCACTTGGTCATTAATGGTATAAAGATGACTAGTTTTGGGCTTCCCTGGTGGCGCAGTGGTTGGGAGTCCGCCTGCCGATGCAGGGGACGCGGGTTCATGCCCCGGTCCGGGAAGATCCCGCATGCCGTGGAGTGGCTGGGCCCATGAGCCGTGGCCGCTGAGCCTGCTCTGCAGCGGGAGAGGCCACAACAGAGAGAGGGCTGCATACCGCAAAAAAAAAAAAAAAAAAAGATGACTAGTTTTGCCTCCTTTCCCTACTTAGCCATATTCTATTTTATCAACTGAAGATTACTTTTTTTATGTGACCAACTTTGGTAAAAACCCATATTCATAAAGAAAAATGAAACTTCAGTCAAGGGTACAGGAATCTAAATAGCAGATTTAGTTTTCAGTGCTGAATAATACCTTTCAGCAAAATTTGAATTTGCTTTTTAGAATATTCACTTTAGGGGCAAAGGCAAAAACAGGAAAAGGAAGGAAAAAAAGCAAACAAGAACATTGTCATACAACAAACAAACAAGCAAAACGCAAAACAAAATTCTCCATAAAGACATAAAACTTTTCCAAGACTGCCTTCAGCATACCCATGTTGCCACTAAATGAAAAGCCAGTGTCCCAGAATATTTATTTTCAATTCATTATCTCAAGCATTTTTTTCAGGTTAAGCAAATTATTACTCCTTATAAAATGTCTAATCTTTCTCTATTCAAAAAGATTAGACTATCTGGTCTCTTTGACAGCTGTCTGCCCTCCTCTGAAATCCTCTGGTTTTCAGTATCTCTTCTGAAAGAATTCCCTAGAATAAAGTGCAAACACTGGGTGTTGACTATCTAGGGTAGAAAGCAGAATACAAACCTTTGCCTGAAACGAAGGGATTAGAAGTATCTGAAATTCTGGTTGATGTATCTCTTAAAACCAAGCTCAGCCTTGGATGCCCTCAACCCCATACCCAGTCTTGTCCCTGCTCCACACACACACTACTGGTGGGTAATAGCTATAATGAGAGATCAACTTCCTTAACATTTTCTCAAAGCATGAACGCAAGGTCAGGGCTTATTAGCAATAGTAATAAGAACATATAATTTTAGGTGGTATTCAGAACACTACACTCTATGAGCTCATTCAATAATTTTAGCAGAAAACAGACTTTATGAAGAATTGACCTTCAGCTGCTGTTTTCCATGACCCAAGACCTGTTTTCTTAGCTTTATATTTGTGTACAGTGTAAGTAATGATGTTGTAAAAGCAAAAACACTGTCTGACTCAAAGAACTTTCTGCTGGACACGAAAATGATGTCTCAACAAAAAGTGTAAGGCAAGGGTACCCACAACCCTGAGTAATTCAATAATTCTACCAATGGCTTTTTGTGACATAATAAACCACAAGACTAAGTTTGTGTTGCTAGAACTTCAGCATGGAATTACCTCTTTAAAATGTGTATAATTTCAGGATATTTTAATATATAATTTTTAAAAAATCTAAAAAAGAGACAAATTTTTAGTTCTTTCTTTTTCTACCTGTCTTCAAAAAGTTCCCATTTAGGATGTGCTGTCATACTATACATGCCAAACATTAGTTCCCTATTACCATTTTCTTGATGTTTATCACATTATTTTCCTTCATAAAAATAGGTACAAGCTTATCCTAGGGCAGCATGAATTTTTTTTAGGTAGCTGGCGGCACAGAAGAGAAATGCTTGTTTGCTTGTTTGTTTCTTTGTTTTTTCTCTCTCTGTCCCTTTTATTTATACTAGACCTTTTGTAGGCATCTTCTACTTTGGCTTCAATTTTTTGACATTCAGAGAATCTGACAGCATATTTAAATAAATACTATTAGTAATTTCTGACCATGGTGATTGGTTAGTTATCTATGACTGCTAGCAGCACTAGGTCAGTTCTCTGCAAAGTAACTATGGAAAATGATCATGGCCACATGTAGTTACCTTCCAGGAATGACCACTCTGCAATAATGCTATCCTCTTAATATGGCACATTTAGTGGAGTCAATTCTCATTTTCTACCTTTGGAAACCATTTAAAGAAAAAGTAAGTAGGTGAACAAATAAAATTAAATTAAGATTTTGGTGGCCACTGTGCTTAAGTCTCTAGACCTAAACTTCTAATGCTTGGTAAATCTAACTGAAGTGGCTCCCTTTAAGGTAATTTCCTGTACTTACTGCTGCACTGTGGCTGTTACCACCTTTAAATATGAGAGATGGGGTTTGAGGAGTGATCATTTGAAGGGATGCATATTTACTTTCAGTTTTTGGTGGGGATGAAGAGGCAGGGAGCAGAAAAAAGCCACCAAGATAGGAAAACTATAATACAGAGTGTATTTATTCATTAAAGACGGCTCAAAAATAGACAAAAAAAAAAAAAAGGTCAAGCCATCAGGAGTTCACCACAGGAATACTGCTTTAAAATGTTCACAATTATTTGGGAAAGTAGTCTGATGTTTTCAAAATAACACCTTGCAAAAGTGCAGAGTACCTAAGAAACCCGTCTGAGATCCCTATACTTGGAAATGAAATGGCTGCACCGTCAACTTTTATTCCTCCCATCATCATTATACAATAGTTGCCGAGTTGCTGACTTTTGTTTGTGTCCTGTTATTCAAAAGTGACACATTTAATTGGTCGGTTTACTGGCATTTATGAATAAGTACTCAAAGTTCTAGGCTTTCTGTCTTGAGAACATCAGCTGCCGGCACCCCTGCATGACTCTCTGACATCCTCCTGGGAGCAGCAGGTATTACGAGACTTCCTTCAGAGCAAGAGATGGATGGTTTGATGCCCAATTGTTCCACACGCTCAAGTGTCTTTCATTTTTTAAAAAGTGAGATACCGGGCTTCCCTGGTGGCACAGTGGTTGAGGGTCCGCCTGCACGGGTTCGTGCCCCGGTCCGGGAAGATCCCACATGCCGTGGAGCGGCTGGGCCCACAAGCCATGGCCGCTGAGCCTGCGCGTCCGGAGCCTGTGCTCCGCAACGGGAGAGGCCACAACGGTGAGAGGCCCGCGTGCCGCAAAAAAAAAAAAGTGAGATACCGTGTCTTCTAAAATTGAATGAAGTGAAATACTAACCCTTCTGACATTAAAAAATAATGGCAGCAAACAATTATCTTTATTCTTTATTATTATATAACTCCCTACTTAAATTTAAATTAAATTGTTTTCCCTTGTAACAAGGAGAAATACCTATAATTCTCACGGCTGCTTTAGTGTTTTTCCCAAGGGACTCCTTTCCTTCTCTGACAGGATATATCCAGTAATATCAATATTTCAAACATTATGATGCCAGAATTAAAATACACTATATTCTACTTACCACAAACTGTAGCATCTCTCCTTTTCTTCTTTTCTTCCACTCCCCAGATTTCCTGGCTATAACATCTGGTTAGACTGAGGTCTCTAACATTCTTTTCATTTATGAGACACTAACCCAAGGCTAAGTATACCTTGCTGATATTACTTTCCCTCTGTCTCTGTCACTCCTTTTTTGGGGGGCGGGGATGAGGAGCAAATGATTCAAACCTTTGTGAAGAAAGAAATTCTATATACACGATGGTAATTTTCCACCAAAATATTTTAAAATCCATCATCCTCTTGCATTCAAGAAACAATCCTCCACTTAGCAGATCAGCAAATCAGGACCTAGAGAGCTCTGTGATCTGCTTCCAGTAGCACAACAGTTGTCAGGTCGAGCCCCCAAAGCTTCTGTCCCAGGCTGTGACTTCATTGCAATAGAGGAAAGTTTTTTTGATGGCCATTATTCAACTAGACATTTTCACTTGAGACACACAATTGCTCAATGAACATTGATTAAATATTGGATGCTTTGGGGGTTGAACTCATAATGGTTCTCAGTCAATTGAAATAGATCAAACAAAGAAAAACATCAAATATCCCGAGGTATTTATTCAGCCGACACTTACTGAATGCCTACTATGTGCCCAGATCTCCGCTGAATGTGGAAACCAAAAGATAATTAGACATCTTCCTTGACACTGAGGAATGTACCAATTAATTATTGAAGAAAAAACTGTATGCTGCAATGTGATCAGTGATATAATAGGAAAAAGTATCAAGTTCCATGGAAACATGAAAGAAAAATGCCCTGAAAGGAGAAATTCTCATGAGTTTCCAACTTATATTTGAGCTTAAAGGATGAGAAGACTTTCTCCAGGCTAAAATGGGAGGGGTTGGGGGAAGGTAAAGACATTCTGCAATGCCAGACACTCTCAATGCTCAGTAAGTACAGGCTGAGGGAATAAACAAATGAGAGGATGAATTGACTCTAGATAGTGGTGTGCTGGTAAACAAGCTCTCTGGAGAAAAACAAAACCCCTGACATGCAGTAAATGTCTATTTATGTGGAGTAAATACTCCCACCATGGCCAATTTCAAGCTACCAACATGACATCACTGATCACAGAGTTAGGAGGAGTTGTGCACCTTTGGCTCTTGCCAGCCAGTTTGAGCCGACTTCAGCTCACTGTTAACTGTAGAATATTCTATAAGGATTTGTGGAATGAATGAGCATATAAATAAAAGAAAGAACAGAGTACATGATCCTAGGGCTAGAACCAATATGGTCAAAGGCACAGAGGTCTGAGAATTCTTCGCCCTCTCAATGAATAAGAAGCTCTGGGAAGTGTATCAGGAGGAGAGAATGAATGGGGAGTTGGGCTGGATCTAGAATGCCAGGCTCTGGGGTATGACTTTATTCAAAAGGTAGTAGGGCAGGGCTTCCCTGGTGGCTCAGCGGTTGAGAGTCCGCCTGCTGATGCAGGGGACACGGGTTCGTGCCCCGGTCCGGGAAGGTCCCACATGCCGTGGAGTGGCTGGGCCCGTGAGCCATGGCTGCTGAGCCTGCGTGTCCAGAGCCTGTGCTCTGCAATGGGAGAGGCCACAACAGTGAGAGGCCCGCGTACCGCAAAAAAAAAAAAAAAAAAGGTAGTAGGGCATCATCACAAGGTTTTTTTTTTTTTAAAAAAAATTAATTAATTAATATTTGGCTGTATTGGGTCTTCGTTGCTATGCGCGGGCTTTCTCTAGTTGTGGTGAGCAGAGGCTACTCTTCGTTGTGGTGCACGGATTTCTCACTGCGGTGGCTTCTCTTGTTGCAGAACATGGGCTCTAGGCACGTAGGCTTCAGTAATTGTGGTGCACAGGCTTAGCTGCTCCGCAGCATGTGGCATCTTCCCGGACCAGGGCTCGAACCCGTGTCCCTGGCATTGGCAGGCGGATTCTTAACCAGTGTGACACCAGGGAAGTCCCCATCACAAGCTTTTGAAGGAGCACTCTGACTAGATCCATATTTTAGATGCACCTTTGGCCATAATCCCCTAAGACCACCTTTGCTTGCCTCAAAGTATAAACACAATGTGAATGGTTAAATCCTTACAAAATTTTAATAGGCAGAACAGCTAATGCCTTCCTTTCAACAAAACATAAGGGTAAGATATCCTTCAAATTCTTACTCTGTTGTTGGAAATTACTTCTTTATTGAATCAAAAGTAGTCTTAATGAAGTTGGAGTCAACCAACAGAGGCAAATCCATTTTGAAGCGCAGTATACGCGTGAAGTCAAATGTAAAGAATAGAGTAAAGGAGAAAGTGGATTAGATGGTGTGTGACTGGCTTAGTCACACAGGATACAAAGAAACTACTTTCAAAGACCACCATGACACCCAACCCTCTTCTCTACTGTAGTCTTTATGTTTCAGAAATTTGGGCCTGTAACATATACATGGCCCCAAATTGATGGCTTTACTTTTTGAAACCGACAGGTGCTTTTCCAAACCAGAAACCTTCCCCAGGAATATATCTTACCTAGAGATATTGTCAGGTGAGCAGGCAGAGATGCTTGTCTCCATGCTGTCAGAGCTGTCTAGGCTCAGAGTATCAAAGGCCTGGTCCTTGTAGCTGTGATCTGGGTAGTGGAAACTGTTCAAGTAGACATTTGATTCAGATGCTGTGCGGCTGTAAAATTCAGAAGACTTCTGCCTTTGACCTTCACTCATCTGTTGGTGATTATATCCTAAGGAGAGAGCCATAAATACGTTGCCTCATTTTTTTCAGTCTTAGATCTTCTAAGGCTTAAACCAGGAACCCAAAACATCTGCCTATGAAACTGGGGCCTTGGTCTAATTTGTTTTGAAGCCAAGAAGATCAGAGAAATGGCATAATGCTCAGTGCAAGGAAGAGTTTCAAAGAAGTGGTCTTGTGAATGATCTTTTCTGTCAGCAGATCACTTGACACTTTCCTATGCCATTTCTACATCTCAGCACAACCGAGAATAATACATCAGCACACACACAAACACACACACACAACCAAAACAGAAACACATTTAAAGACCCTGAATCCTCTGATAATAGTTGGATTTGAGTGAAGCAAGATGACTCTAGTGACAAGCAACACCAGGGTTTTCGGGCAGTCACTTCCTCAGTGGTACCGCAATTTAAAGGGTACTGGATCTGGTCATAAAAATAGCAGGTGGATCATCTAGGTGCAGGATTTGAGAAACCTGTGTCTCACTCATATCACTAATACTTTTAATCTGGTTAATGTTCAAACTGACATTTTTCTCATTCTTTTTTTTCAAATTCCCTTGTCTGCCAATTACTTATTTAAAACACTCAGAATCAACAATCCTTCCAAATGGCTGTACTCCTCCTAATTAGTGTATATATAGCTCTCTTCTTTTTCTGTCTTAACAGTCAGCCTTCAGCTAGTTGGTGATATCAACCGTATGAAAATATCGGGATCACATCGACAGGAGCAAAAGTGCCACTAATAAGAGGGTTTTCCTTACCCTGGTACCTGGTCAGATGGCACATTAGGCCATTGGCTTGACTTTGTGTTATTCTATGGCTTTCTTCTGGTAGTTGATTTTGGGCATCACAAATCGAATTATTCTTCCTTTCAATTCTCTATTTAGCATGTATTCAGGAATCAGGGATCATAGTGATAAACAAATCCCTTAATTCATTAAAAAGATGTTTCTTTAACCAGTACCATAGTTTGCAATCACTTTCTCCCTGATCAAATTTATTTACCAGACCTATTAAGAGTTTACAGTTGGACCATCTGGATTTTCCCTGTTTTCTAGTACTTTACCTACCTTTCTATGAGGCTTTTAATTAGTAATGAAATGGCAAAAAGCAGGCCAGAGGGCAAAAGAAGGCAAGTAATTCCAAACAGCTTCCTCAGCTGTTAATTAAATATTTCCATTTAAAAACAGAAGCCACATCCATGATGCTTTAACAAAGCATTATAGACCAAAACTAAATCTATAAAATGATTTGAGTTCCATGAGGAGTTTGCATGCCATTAGTATTTAGAGCAGTTTTAGATATCTAAGTGAAAATATGTTAGTTCAGGTTAAGGCATTTCTGGGAAAATAAGTTTCCTTGATATAAGATATAATTATAAATTATAAATATACACATATGTAAAAACTATCACTTTGCTAAGGAAAGATGCAAAACATAAAAGCACACCATGAGACTTCAGAGAGAATATTATTAATTGTAATGATTAATGCATAAAGCATTACACAAAGCCAGTGCATTCATAAGCGTGGAGCTTGTGCCTTTATTTTTTTGTCTTGAGAATGACAAAATAAGTCATTACTCAAATATTTACCTTTGATACTTGAACTTTTGGAATTACTAACTGCTCCTGTTAAATCGTTTCCAATTATTCATTATGGAAAAAAAGGGGGACGATAAAAAAAAAAAAACATCAGAAATTATTTGAAAAGCTCACACACATATCTTTCCTTATACTTTCAAAAAAGGTTCATTGGCAAGGAAACCTTCACACTGGCACCAACGACATGGAAGATATTTCCTTGTTTTAGTATGAACAACACATCCCTAAAAGACAGCCCTGTCATTTCAAACATATAAGACTTATCTCCTTGGTGACGACAGGTGCCACAACCTCCCTTCCCTTCAGTTTTTCGTTATGAGGAAAAGCCAGGTCCTACAATGCAATTAACACTTTTTTGGAAAAGCAGAAAAGAGGGGGAACATATTTCTTCTTAAAAAAGCAACTGTATGCCCTGCTCCTCAGATGTTCCAGGATTTTTTTTTTTTCCCCAAAAGTACCACAGAATAAGAAAATGAACTTACCACCTTCAGGTGAGGCAGACAGTAAACTAAAATGGCTCCAAGTTTTCAGATGCAGCCATGAGGGAGAGCCGTGTTACAACGTGTGCTGTGCTAAGGACTGTGAACGCAAATTCCCTAGATCACCTCGCTATGTGTTTTATTTTTATTTTATTTCTTTGCTCTATGTCTGAGAAAACCTTGCATCACTCTGGTGGAAGGATAAGCACCTTGCATTTTCATGGCAACTTAAACAAAAAAGGTTGCTGCTAACAAGTAGCTTCCAAGGCAAGATCTTAGTCTCCTGTGGATCCAGTGTGAGTGGGAATGTCCATCTTATGCAGTCCCTTCTATCCCCGCAACCGGCAATATTTTACTGATCTCAATGAACTCAGCTGTCACCTGGCTTAGCCTCCTCCCTCCTGAACAATTCCAAAAAAACAAGTTACCCCTGCAATTACAATCGAGGGCATGGACCTCTCCCTGGTGACCCCAGAATTGCACCAGAGCTGGCTTTAGGATCCAGGCTCTGGCCTGGCCATTTAAAGGTACAGATACTTTCAACAGAAGGACACCATAGCAGCATAGGAGGTGGAAGGAGCGTTCCTGGTAGGAGGCCCAAGAAGAACTGCTGTGCATGAAGCAGGACCAGAACAGGTGTGAGCTGGATTAAGCCACTGCTCAAGTATAAGTTATCAGGGAGGGGGTCATATATGTCCTGTTCACCACAGAATCCCTGCTTGTTTAGCATTCAGATGTCACAAAATAAAGAGTCACTGAATGAATGCACTTGTTCAATAAATTCCAAAAAGAGTTTGTTCAGGTTTTTCCATAAGATGTTACTGAAAAACCCAAATGAACTTTTTGGCCAACCCAATATATTAGTGACTAAATAAGGAAGTGGAATGCATCTACTGTTTTGGGTGGGGCAAAGTAAGTGGACTGGAAAAAATGAGACTTCCCCAAATCCCTGAGACTGTTTGGTTTTTGTTTTTAAATTATGTAGCAAGAATAATATTCAGCAGTGGGACAGCGTCTGAAAAGTAAAAAGGGCCTTGTAAATGCTCTAAATCCTTCCTGTCCAGATAGAAATGGCTGTTTGAATGGGGTATTTTATAAAGTTTATAAAGTAAGACCTGATAATATCTGAGGCTGGTCGCTAAGCATAGCACATACCTGGAATCCAAATCAACTCAACTCTCTTCACTGCCCCGGAAGAGCCAATAGGTTGGACGTTCAAGGCCCATTTATTATTATTATTGTTATCGTTATTTTTAATGTCAGTCTCTATGAATTCTGGCTAATTGCACCTGAAGAGTGCTTTGTGAGTTAACCATTATGGGATATATAATCTTGCCAATATTTTCCAAATGTGTGTTATATACCTTAAAATGGTTATCTGGGCCTTAATACAGAAAATGAGATGACTTAAAATTATAACCTCGGTTTAAGAGGATAAAATTAATCAGTATTTCTGACAATTTCTCACCTGCTGAGACATTCATTCTTCCTAACCATAGTCCACAGCCAGAAGATGGAGGTGCAGGACAAGTCAGGAATGAGGAGAATGATGGAGAAAGGGAAAAAGATACAAGATCAAAAAGGATGACAAAGGGACTGGGAAAATAAATGTCTTCCAACATGCAGTCATTGACGGTGTTAGTAACAATACCAGCTTGACAAGGTAAGATATTCATATTTTTAGATTAAATTTGAGTTTATAGAGACAAACTCAAGAAGTTAACAAAACAAAAACAAGCTTCTGATACATGCACACAGTCAAAAATGATTTGTTACAGGAAAAAAAAAATCTTTCACACATGTTCAACTAGAAAACAGGGAGAATAAAAACAAGATTATATCTAAAAAACAATTCTTTTTTCCAAGAAGACATTAACAAATAGTTTTTAAGACTTAAGGTTTGTAAAATGCCATTCAATGATTTGAAGCGCAGTCCATCAAACTTTATAACAAGTCAGTCTTTTAATGCCCTGCATTTCTGTCTCCCAGCCACATAAGAATCATTTATTCTAGCCAGCAATTTAGGCTGTTCTTCACTCTTTACTAAGTCTCAAGGCTTAAATGGAATGAATAGGTAGGAGACTCCTAAATCCTTCCATCCTCTCACATAGCCTGCCACCTGCCTTATTTATACCTGGCCTTTATAAAGGGAAACATCTTAGCCTATACACATCACAAGGCCCACTCTTTTCTTTATCCAGATCCTGAGTCTTACAAAACGGTGCTTCCGAAGCACTCGTGTTTCCTGCATGGTCTGACCTTGCAATAAAAAATCAAAACAAAGAGGGTCATGCAGCTGCCGGTGAATGAACAGCAGCTGCATGCAGCATTGTGCTTCTAACAAATGTGCAACAATTTTCCTCTAATGTGTAAAAAGGAATAATCATTAGACTAAAAGTCCACCATTGTGCAGTTTTAAATCTGATCACTTCTTAAAGATGACAATGACCTTTCATTATTTGCTGGAAACAAAAACACCACACAGGGAGGTTGTCATACCTTTCTTGGACTTTCCTGCATTGAACAGAAGATAAAAGGATAAAGATTTCATTCATTCTAAAGCTTACAAAGGAATAGTTCACAAGTTGTACAAAAGCCAATAACCATTACAACTTTAGGATCTGAGTCCCTGGACTCTTTGCTTTAAACTCTGCTCTCAGAGATCTTTGTTTGCATGATTCACGCTGTCAGGTCTACTAAAAAAGTGCTTATTGAAGGAAGGCTTATACTTACACCATTGTCCTTGATGTATCCATTATGAATAAGCAGCAAAAAAATAGTTCATTTAAGTTAATTTGTGTAAGTCATAAAAATGATAAGATCTATTTAATTTGAGTTAATGAAAAATGTGCGAGGTCTGATTTTTTCAAAACCATGGACTTTTACTTGGTGTTTGCTATTTTAATGGGGCCAACAAGTAGCAGTGAAACACAATTCCAAATGAAATTATGATTTACCCTTCCTGGTCCTTGTGCGCCACCTGTATGGGCTTAGTAGAAAATCCTGCCAATTTTATGGTCCAATTTTAGTAGAAAATCCTGCCAATTTTAAAAATTGCAGTCCCTGACCCTTCCTCCCCTGGGCAGGGAAGCCAAGGGTGGCAGGCTGGCCTCACAAGATACATCACATCTTCTTGGATCAGCACACATATGAGGTTTCTCTATTTCCTCAGAAGCTGTCTCATCATCACCACATGAAACTCTTTAAGAGGAGCACCACTCAGAGCTGCAGCAGGGAGAGACAGGCTGCAGACTTCTTGGATGTTCAAAAGACCCAACAGTGAAGAACAGGGGCACAAAAGACAGGTCAAAGACAATAGATTTTGTAGACGGTACCTAATGTGACCTAAGGGAACTGGCTCAGTTCTTCGTCATGGACGTAACATGGGGATTCCCATTATTTGGGGGGGAACACAGATGAGAAAAATAGAGATCAAACATCCCTCCAGTTTCACCATATTCTCACAAGAATCCTCTTACACAGTATTGTTTACAGGTTTGTTTGGTATAAAGGACTAGTTTTTCTTACTCTCTATCTTAAGGCAAAAACTTTCAACATAAAGTATGGGTGCTGTGGCCAGTCCAAACTTTGATGCCTTCAGCCAGTGGGAAAAATCCATTTAAAAAGAAGTCTATAAATATCACAGAGAAATGCATCAACAGAAAACAGACTTGACCCACAAGCGAACAGTGATTAATGAGAGCCAAAATATACTCATTTATGTTTATTATTTATATACCATAAGAGATATTTTTAGTTTATTAAGAAATTATGATAAGATAAAAGAGAAGTTCAATCAAATGTATTTTATTCAAAGGTTAACACTGTAAACCTCTCATATATTATAAACCACTTTTATGAACACCATAGCTTCTATTAATTCTTAAATCACTCTGGTAATGATATGAAATCCTCATTCAAGTGATATATATAGCTCACTTATCCACACACATATACACATTATGTATACCTGCATATACATACACCAATATATAAACATATTCTAATGGTACTAGTGATTATTCCCTGGTGACATTAGCAAAGAGGCCGAGCAGTCAGAATTGCCTCTAAGCTGGCTTAGAGGGAAGGGTTTCAATCCCACTAATGAACACATTGAGAGGCCAGACGCTCATCACTCTGTCAGCATCCCCATTCACATCCCGGGCATACATCCATCACTGCATTTACCACATTTTATTGAAAGCATCTGTTTTGTTTTTCTCTTCCTCATGAGACTCTAGGCATTTCAAGGGCAAAGATCATGTAATTTATTTGTATTTTTGCTGTCTAGCACCATGCCTGCTCAAAAGTTAGGGCCAATATAAGTTGACCTAAACTACCATGTTAACACAATAAATCTAATCTGCATGAGAAGCTCACCTCTGGAACTGCCTTACAGTATTTTCTTCTAGCCCCACAAGGACTACTTGAGAACCCCATTAGAAATGCAACATATTATTACAAAGAAACAGAACATGCTGAGAGTCCAAGTCTACCTGAAACCTAACAACCACACAGAATAAAAGCTCAACCCGGGCTTTCCTGGTGGCGCAGTGGTTGGGAGTCCACCTGCTGATGCAGGGGACGCGGGTTCGTGTCCTGGTGCGGGAAGATCCCACATGCCGCGGAGCGGCTAGGCCCGAGAGCCATGGCCGCTGAGCCTGCGTATCCGGAGCCTGTGCTCCGCAACGGGAGAGGCCACAACAGTGAGAGGCCCAAGTACCACAAAAAAAAAAAAAAAAGCTCAACCCACTTTAAAAGGCCTAAGGGAGGTCTGTCCTGGGCCACTAGTGCTCTGTGTCAGCTCATTGAGTCTTTAGCACGTGTTCAACAGGGTGGCTCAGCCACAAACCAGGCGAGTGATCTGACTTGGTTAAGTGCCTTGGTAATCTCTCAGGATCTCAGGGGTCTCTTTTTTCCTTCTCCCAATCAAATGGGAAGGTTAGTAATTCTCTGTGGGCCTTTCTGATTGGAGAAGTCTACTGAATTTATAAAATACAATGGTTATGTACCAGCCAAATGTGCATATAGGAAAACTTATCTCAGTACAACAATAAGGAAGTATACATATATATATCCCTCCCCTAAGTGGACACATTTAGAGTAAAGTTGACTGAGTCACTTTGCTGTACAGCAGAAATTAACACAACATTGTAAATCAACTATACTTCAATAAAATTTAAAAGAAAATAAAAAGAGTAAAGTTGAGGACTTAGGTTGATCCCCTCCCTAACGATCCCCAACTCTGTTTGGTCTCCCCCTCCCTGAGGAATTCTAATGCTTGACAAAGAACATGACACTGGGCTTAAAAGGTACCTACCTCTGAGCATCCTCCGAGATTCTGAGTCTTTGGTCATGGTTGCCAGCGAGTGGGGGAGCACACTGCCACAGCTGTTGCTCTGTCCCAGGGGCAGGTGGCCCTGTGAGAAACAGGAGGAGAAACTCAGGCAAACTGCAGGCCCAGTGGTCCTTCTGGACATGGTCACATCGCTGATTCCTAGCTCCTATCTAAGCGCAGAAGGCAGCAAAGGTAGGTCTTTGCACCCCGTGTGTTGATGCTAAATGGTAAAGGCCAGTCGCTGTCCCTCCCCAGGAGCTCCACAGCAGTCTCAACATCACAGCCATTTCTCCAGTGGCAGCAGTTCCAAAAGTGAAGATAGATAGGGGAAACACTGTCCAAAACCACCTTAGAGAACAACTCAAAGTCCTTCATGCGCGAGGAGCAGATGCAGGGACAAGAATGCATGCACATCATGCACAAGGACAGAGGAGATCCACACACGTTACAAGGGCACCAATTTCCATCTGCTCCAAGTGATCGAGTGGGCTGAAAACTGGAGACACCTAATATTAACCATCCTGGTGGTTTTAGCACACTTTCACAATAGCAAATTCCTTGGAACACCAGTTTATAAAATAGATGAAAACAAAGTGATTAAGGACAAGGGAAGGGCTCCAAAGTCTGTCCCACTCAAAACCTCCTTCTCACTTGCCCTTCCCCTCTTCCTGCCATGACCCCTCGGTAAGGCAGCGGAACAGGTGTGAGGGCAACTCAGGCATCAGACCACATGGATCCACATTCTAGCTTCAGGGCCGACCAGCTTCAGGTGACCAGGTGGACCAGTCACCTAGCTTCTTTCCACCTCAGTTTTATCCATGTATACAATGGGGATACTAATTAGTACCTCTACTACCTAGTGTTGTTGGGTTTTACAATGAAACAATCCACGTCAAAGGCTTAGCCCAGTGTCAGGCTCCAAGAAATGGTTCGATAAATATTTTTTGCCATTATTCCTGGAATCCAGAGCTTATGTCCTCCGATTTCCATATCTGGGATACAGCTACGGGAGTGTGTCACATAAGTGAAGGCTACTCACCACTTGTGTGGTGGTAGAAAAGACCCTGGACCAGGTGCTTTGGTCCCAGAGTGTATAGTTCCAAATGTCCTCTGAATAGGATAGAAAATGCAATTTAGTTATGACGTCTGCCCAACAAGCAAACTTAATGGTATATTATTTAGCATTTTCTTTAGGGGCCTTTGCATGTAAGTCAACATAAGGACAAAAAGACTCACTGAAGGTGAAGCCCGTGGTTCTCCCCGTGTCCTACCTTTGGGGCGGTGCTTCTCCCCATAGTAGCACTGCTGAAATGAGGGGATATGGAAGGTGTGGTTTTCTTTCGAGGCAAAGTGTCACTCAGATAGAGGCCTTCTTGGTGCTGTTTTTTCCTTTCTTCCAGACTTCTAAAATGCTTTAAATGCAAATGTAAAGCAGAATAGCAGAACTTGACTAACGGAAACAGGTCACTGAAGTAATTAAGAGGTATGCATTTACAAAGAAGCTTTGGAATTTTAACACAAAATTTTAAAAAATTATTCAACTTAGACTTGTATTCACTAAGAAAATTGGGCTAGCATTTGGTAAGGTACATAGACACTGGAAGAATTTATTACTGAACCTAGAAAAATTCAGAAAAATCCACCTGTCATTTCTGTAGTAGTGCCTGCTGCCGTGGGGCCTCAGGACAGCTTACAAATTATTATGATGGTTGCCATGTGGATGGCAGAACAGCCAGTGGACAAAGCAAGTAAGCAGTTTCTCCCTTTGTCTGTCTGGACAGTTCTGTGTGATGGCACAGATCCCAGTGTGAGGAGAATAAGAAAAGGGAGAAGGAAGAAATGAAGAGAAAGCATAAACAGGGAAGTGGGTTTAAAGTTAGAATCATATTTCAATCACATAAACACACTCCAAATCCACATGTTTCCATATAAGGCATCCTTCTAGACTGAAAAAAGATCTTGGCCAAGGGGCCTCTACAGCAATCCCTCACATTTAAAAAGCCTCCTGTTGACTATTTCATTTTTATTTTCAGATTCCTAAGGCAAGATTTTTGCCAACTCGAAACTTATCCAAATTTTTCTTGACCTCCCCCCAAATGTGTTCAATAGTAAATTTATTTCCTAATTAGAGGTTCTCTAGGTTTGATCATTTTTATACTGAACTCAGGCTTTTGAAATATGTAAAAATTAATGCAACTTTGGGTTATCAAACTTACTATCAATCTCCAAACACAGCAATCATGAAGAATATCTGCAATTTAACTTTACAATTATCTGTTTATACTAGATATTTATTAACCTAAAAGTAGTGAGGAGATACGGTCCTTTAACCAAAGGTAATAGATAGTAAAGTTAGCTGTAAGAAAGGTAAGGGCTGGGCATAGGAAACTAGAGCTCACCCACTTTGGGGGGGGCGGTGTGTCTATTGACTGACTCCTTAGGATCTTCTAGGGCCAAATTCACATAAGGATTTGATTATAGTGGAAAGGAGTCTCAAAATAGATTTTTTGAATACCCAAGCATGAGTATGCATAGAATGTATCAAAAGCAGGGCAACACTTTTGGAATAATAAATTATCTATTTTAAAAAGTGCAATAAAAAACTATTGTTCTATGGACCAAATGCACTGCTTGTGGTGTTACCCTGGACAAGCTACTTACCAATGCTGAGCCTCAGTTCCCTAAATATCAATATGGAGATAGTTCGTATTTCATGGGATTGTTAGAAGGAAGAAATGAGACATTTGTAAAATGTTGAGGAAATTTTGGCTCATAGCAGAGGAATGATGTCTATTATTATGGTTTCAATAATGTGTGAGGAAAATATTTTGTGTTGACTCAGAAACATTTTACACCATGGATTTTATGGAAATAATTATTATGGTTTTGAAAAATACCTGAAGTAAGTTGCAATATTTTGGTTGAATGGGAACTGAAGCATGAGGATGTGAAACTAGCTCAAACATATCAAAAGCCAGGAGAGGACAATCAAGGTCTCAAACTTTCTAACAATCCTCACACTCTTAGGCCATAATAAATGTCCTTAAAAAAAACAGGAGTATGCATCTTATCTTTTTAAAAATACCTTTGGAAGACCCTAGCACATATTCGGCAACCCACCTGCCACCTCTTTGTTAGGTTTTGAGTTTTTAAAAAGGGATCAGGGGAACTTCCCTGGTGGTCCAGTGGTTAACTTCGCCTTCCAATGCAGGGGGTGCAGGTTCGATCCCTGGTTGGGGAGCTAAGATCCCACATTCCCCACAGACAAAAAAACAAAACATAAAAGAGAAGCAATATTGTGACGAATTCAATAAAAACTTTAAAAATGGTCCACATCAAAAAACTCTTTAAAAAAGTAAATAAATAAAAAGGGATCAGGAAAAACAAAACAAACAAAACAACAACAAAAAATACCTTTGGAAAAGTTGAAGAAAAGATTTCACATCAGTTAAGTTTGTTGTTAAGGTGAAACTCTAAACACCAGCTCCTAATTACCTGCTGGTCCTGTTGCTGCTGCCTTCTGTGTTTCTTAGCTGGTAGAGGAGGTGGTGTGTCATTTAAATGAAAAGAATCGACAGATGTAGCCACGACTTCAGGCCAAGGGGCCGATGGAGGTTGAGTGATAGGATGAGGAGAAAGGGTGGAAGGAAACATAAATCCAGAACAGACAGGTGCTCTTTGCTTTAGAGGAGAAAGAAAAAATATATATGTGTCCGTATGAAATGAAAGAATAAGACAAAGAAATGAAATCGATAATCTGATTGTTTTGTGTTCTTATATGTTACTCAAGAAGGCATAAATGATGGGCAGTATCTTTCAATTTAGCCTCTTGTTAAGATCCCACACTGTGAGCAACTTGGATCCATAAGAGGTATTTTAATTTACTATTATTTACGCCTCCCCAGATGTTTTCAAGCAGCTTAATATTAAAAAGAAATCCATACCGCAAAACAAAATAGAAGACAAAATCAAACTGGAAAGGTGATTCAAACCAACAATTTTAGAAAGGCTTTTTGGTTTCTAAGAAAAGTAAGGTTGGGCTAAAGTGCTAAGATATATATATGTGTGTGTGTATTTATATATATGTATAGTTCATTTTTCTGAACTTATTTCTCCTAGTACTCTATACTATGTACCATATATTTCATGGTTTCTAGTATTATCATTGGTAGAGCACCACCCCCAAATCGATCTGTTTTTTTCATCTCACCATCACTCTTGGCCCTCTGGTCAACCAAACAAATATTTGTCTCACACACCCTTATTTTCAGTTAACCATGGGTTAATTCTTGACATGAGGAAAGCAGTGAATGAATGAAATGGCATGCCAACACACCTCTTTATTTTGTGGCTGGCTCGCCAGCACAGCTGTGGTAGGCCCAGTGGCAACAGCGTCAGCATCAACAGGGAACTGAGTGGAAGGGGAGAGATTCGTGGAATTGCCACATGGCTCATTAATTTCATTTACAATGATATAGCCCTAAAAGGAGGAATTCAGAAGTTAAACACAAGGAAAGCAAGAGCTGAGGCATGCGAGAGTATTAATGCTCCAGTACAATGGAGTTAGCTTAGAGCATCACAGCCAGATATCTGTGGTATTATCAGATGTTTCATTAAGGCAGTCATCAACTATTAAAATGGATTTATGGTGCTTAATCTTGAAAAATGATATTTCAAACATTAAAAGTAAATTTTCAGATAAAATCAAAATGACTTTATTATAAATAACCCAATACCTTTGATTTACATATCCATCCATATCGGCATTCATTCTGTTGACTGAATAGGTTGTCACTACACAGCATTTAAAATCATCACAAGCAAAAATAAATATGAGACATAAAATCAACAGTGCAATCACTCTCTAATTCAAGAGGCTTTTCCATAAATCTTTATTTTTAGATTTTCCCCTCTTCCTCTGTTACCTGACAAATCAGAGAGTGAATAAATGTAGACTAAAGGCTACTGGTTTTTGCACTAAGACATTTATAAAGCAGTAATTTATTCGGAATGGAATCTTGCTTTTAGGTGTCTCAACAAAACGAAAATGAAAAGGACACTGTTCTCTTGTGAGCCTTCCTTAGCAAGAGAAACGTGTATACACACGTGCATACACACACACACACAGATCCCTAAGATGAAGTTGCAGCTTGAGGCTGTTTCAATTTAAGGCAGCTTGCCCAACTCCCAACTCTACCCGTAGGACAGAGAATTTCCAGTTACTTTTAAATTCAATGATTCAATTCTGGCTTCAGCTTAGAGAAAATACCCATGAATTAAAGTTGATGAGAATCAAAACTCCTGAATTTACATTTGAGGAAAAGGCACTTGTAAATTACCATGGAAAGTAATTGTACAGACCATTCATGATTTTCACCACACCAATAAAACAGTATGAAAAAAAGAATAAAGGGTACAAATTAATATCTCTTTTATTTATTTATTTATTTATTTTTGCGTCACATGGGCCTCTCACTGTTGTGGCCTCTCCCGTTGCGGAGCACAGGCTCCGGACGCACAGGCTCAGTGGCCATGGCTCACGGGCCTAGGCGCTCCGCAGCATGTGGGATCTTCCCAGACCGGGGCATGAACCCGTGTCCCCTGCATCAGCTGGCGGACTCTCAACCACTGCGCCACAGGGAAGCCCACTATCTCTCTTTTAAAAGTAAATTGAGTTAAATTTAACACTTGGGTTCTTCTATTTGCCCATCAATCCTTTCAAACAGTGGCTCCAGGAAAGGCAAGATATTGCTATGTTGGTGAAACAAAAATTCCAGGCTGCCAGCAAGGTTTTCACTGAGAATTTATAATTCTGACAAAGTGGAGAAAGCCAGAGTTGACTGTTTATAAATTGGAGGTATCAAAATGCTGCTGAATTCAGTCTTGTACTTCAGAAAGGGGCAATTGATACTATGTAAAGTTTTATTAAGATTAAATTGAAGAAAGGAAGTTGACAACTAGGTTGTCAAATTTATTTTATCTTTGATAATGAATGACAGTGAAGAGTAACAACTTTGAGTTATTCTTTTGCTAAGTTGATAGCAGAATCTTTCAAAACCAAGGTTGGATTCTTTATATGAGTCATAACCATATATCCTAATTAATTGCTTCAAAAATGTATGTCATTTTCCAAAAGTGGGACTTGTTTAAAAGAGTTGGATATAAATTCATCACTCTTTAAAAAAAGAGACAGAATGAGAGTGAGAGAGAGAGAGAAAGAAGGAAAGAGGGAGAGAGAGAAAGAAAGGGAGAGGAAGGAAGGAAGGAAGGAAGGGAGGAAGGAAGGAAGGAAGGAGAAAATCAAAACATCTGAGCCAAGTCTATTTGACATGAAGGAGGACACACAGCCACTCAACAAACACAAGAGTTGCAGACACACCAATACAGTCAAAAAGGCAAATTGGATTTTGACAACAGGAGGGCTGCAGAGGATAAGAACAACTCTTGAATAGAAAGGGAAAGATTTTATTCTTCTAAGAGGTGAAGTGACCTTAGAGCTTACCTAATGCATTTGGAAGCCACAAGCCCTTCAAACTCAGTATGTCCAGAGTCAAACCACATTTCCCTCTCAAATCTATTCTTTCCCCAGTCTTCCCTATCTCAGTAACAGCTACTCACCATCAACCTCATTATTCAAACTGGAATAACGGTAGCATTCCTGACAATACCCTTAATTTACTTCATCCCCACATCCAATCTATCAACAAGAACTGTCAATTCTGTCTCCAAAGTATTTCTGCATCCAGCTAATTTTCTCCATCTCTCTTCATTTGTTCAAATCCAAGCCACCAGCACCTCCAGCCTATACTATTGCAATCACCACTATACTGGTTTCCCGGCATCTCCTCTTTATAATCCAGTAGAGCAGCCCAGAGTGAGCTTTAACAAATGGACCTCAAATAATGTCACTTCCCTGCTTAAAATCCCTCAGTGGCTTCCCATCCACATAAAATAAACCAAATTTCTTTAACATGATTCACAAGACCCAGCCCCTGCCCACCTCACTGACAAACCTTATTCCACTACACTCCATTCACAACCACTCTTTATGCAGTGAATCTACCGGATCTGTGTTCTAAATAACGGAGAGAAACTACGAAACTGAATGGTCTTAAAAAAGTTTTTTGGAAACATTTCACAAAATGCTTCCAAGGGACATATTATTCACTCCTATTATGTGATGAGCATTTACCTCACACACCTACACACACACACACACACACACACACACACACACACACACACACACTACTTTCTATGAAGGAATTCCTAACTCTGCTGTCTTTTTAAAGCAGTTTATAAATAAAGGGTTTTTTGTTATTATGAAAAATTTTATGCAGAAGCAAGCTTTTTCTTTAGCTTTTTGAAAAAAAATAAAACTATTTTCTTTCTCAGTCAGGGTTTTAATTTTCCAAATTAGAGTTAAAATATTTAACCATTATAGCAATGTAGCTCTAGAAAAAGATATTTGGGAAAGGGTGGCGGTGGGACCTGGGAAAAGATGGATGTTTGGGATAAAGAGAGTGTACAACTTAATGTAAACAGGATTTTCCGACTTAGGGGCAAAAATAGCATAGACAACATTGGGGGGAAAAGGAGATAGAGATGTTTGGGGGCATTTTCACGTTCTAGAAGACAGGAGAAAGAGAAGAAAGTAGGGAAGAGGGGAAACTGAGAAAGGAAAATGGAGGAAGGAAAGAAGAGAATTTAAGACTCGCTTTGGTCTGGATCCTAAATTTTTTGAAACTTCAAGTTAACCCACAATGTCACTGTTAAGCAAAGAATACACACACACACACACACACACACACACAGAGTGAATCTGCATTAGACACAAAGATAATCCCTGAAATTCTCAAAGCACAAATAACAAAAGGCAGGAAAACCATCAAAGCATTGAGTGCTTTCATAAGTCACTTCAGTTAGTGTTTTTCCTAGTCAGCTAATTGCATAAAACTGAGGCACATCTCCTGGAGTTCTAAGGTGATATGAGTAGACAAGAAAAATCACAGCTTACCTCTTTTAGAGTATTGGGGTTGACAGGAAACCCTTTGCCCCCAGAGAGGCTGGAGTATTTCTTTTCCAAATTACAAAGATTTTCCTTTTCCTGAAGGAACACAAAATCTATTAAACTGAGTCAACCTTGTATTTCCCTGATGACTAACGACTTACTGACTCTTCACATAACTTCTCTCGTGAAGTGTTTCAATTCCAGTCTTTTGTCTGTTTTTTAAAAATTTATTTATTGGTTGTTTATCTACTATTTTTGAGTTTGTAGGAGTTTTTAATGTATTCTGGATACAAGCCTTCTGTCATTTCCTCTTTAAGAAATCTCTGCTTACTCCAAGGCCATGAAGGTGTACTTGCACACCTGTATTTTCTAGAAACTTTTTCACCTTAATTTTTATGTTTAGGTCTATAATCTGTCTCAAATTAATTTATATGCATGGTGTGAGGATGAATGGTATTGAGATTCATTTTTTTCCATGTTTACCTAGTTGATCCAGCACCA
>NW_006797024.1:66313-69406 GCF_000442215.2 Lipotes vexillifer | reverse complement strand
TTTCCCTACTGGACTGTCTTAGAACCTTTGTCAAGAATCAATAGACAGTATATGTGTGGGTCTATTTCTGGACTCTGTTCTGTTCCTTTGATCTATATGTCTATTTGTATGCCAGTACCACACCCTCTTAAATACTGTGGCATTATAGTAAAACTTGAAGTCAAATAGTGTAAATCCTCCAACTTTGTTCTTCTTATTCAAAGTTGTTTCAGCTACTCTATGCCCTTTACATTTTCATATACAGTCGATTCTCATTATCTGCAGTAGTTGTGTTCTATAATGTTGCCATGAACACTGAACTAGAGAATATTGAACCATTGGGTTTCTGGTCACAATATTTTCATCAACTGATTACTGCATAACTTTGTTTTATGTGTGTCTCTTTTTAAAGACATCTTATTTAATATACAATGTTGATACATTATCATTAAATTCATAGCCAACAGCACCATAACTCATGCTTGAAAGCTGTTTATCTAACACATGTATTTTCACCATAAGGCACATCACAGCCTTCCTGCCGTTAGGAACACCAGACAATACTTCAGCACTTGTGAGCCACTTTAAACAGCAAAATCACCAAAAAGCACAAAAATGTGAAAACATGGCACTAAACGGTCCACAAAAAGGACACTTGTTTACAGTAAGAGAACTGAAACAAGAAGGCAGAGAAGTGCCTTGTTCAATCTCAGCTGGGAACATGCATGTCCACTGAGTGACTCAAAATTTTCACTGCTCTGTGCCTGTCCATCAATGACTGCATGACAAGTATTAATTTTAGGGTTACAAATGAATTTTAGTGAGCAGATGGATCCACAAATACAGACTCCATGAATAATGAAGATCAACTGCAAATTTTAGCATCAACTTGTCAATTTCTACAAAAAACTCTGTTGGGATTTTTATTGGGCCTTTGCCAGGAAGACCCACATGCAAATAATTGGAGTTCAAAACACCAGAGCAACTGAGCCAAAATGTTTGAGAGCAGTAAAAAGAGCAGAATATGTTTTACCTATTTGATGAAAAATATGTTTTTTTTTAAAAGAAGAAAATCAGAAAACATACAGATTTTTCATAGTTCGGATTTTCACACTGTGGAAAAAGCATGAATAAAATGTCTTTGCTTACTTTCTGTATTATAGTTAATCATTCAGAGCATCAGCTCATTAATGTGGAGGATTAAATAAAAACGTATATAGAAAATTCTTCCTCAAATTATAATTCACTATTCTTTATTAAAAGGTACTTACTTTGATGGAAGCAACTTTCCCTGAGTTGGAACCTGTGTTTTACTGCAACCAGTGTTGAAAAGGAAATACTTACTCTCTGTAACATCATTATTAAGTTATTCTTTTCTTTCACAAAATGATCTTGTTCTCTCTGAGCCTGCTGGACAATGTGATTAGCTTGCTTTTTCAATGCAGAAATTTTTTCCTGGAGGAAAAAAAAAAAATGACCATAGAGATGTACATTAGACATTCAAGGGTTTTCCAGTCTGCCCTGGGAAAGGGAGAAAAAGTGTTATAACCTGAAGCACAGTGACCACATTTCATTGATGGTAGGTAGGCAATGATTATTACCCAGAGACGATGAGCAGTTTCTTTCAACTGACAAGCTCAAGGCTTTTCTTTACCTAAGGCCAAGTGATTCAAAATCTATTTCAAGAACCTGGAAGTCAACAGGAAATCTTGTGTTAGAATATAAATGAATTTTTGGCATCATTTTGGGAGATGCCTCATGAGAAAAAACAATGGAATTTCTTATTTAAACAGAAAGCTTAAGAAGTCACCTTCTCCATCATCCTCTCCCTCAACTTTATCAGTTTAGTACAGAGTACCGGGGTGCGATTCTAAATTCTGGAACAAGAGTTGAATTCTGGACTGGACATCCGGGTACTCAGGGCTGGATGGAGGCGGTCATCTGCATAGCATTCCACGAGGCTGCTTCTAGTAGTAGTAAACTATCAGCCATCTTTGAGAACTACTGGGCAATGGGAACAGAGGAATTCTAAAAGAGACTGTTCGCAGAATTATTCTAAATCCAGTTACTATGATTGCAAAAGCAAGTAATTTAAAACAAATATCTAGATTTCTGATTTTCTCTACCTTGGTTTTCACATTTATATTCATAAATGCATCTACAGCATCAAGCAACAATGAGTATAACAAGTCTCAGTTTATCTAGTTGGGAGCACCATTTGGCATGTAAATGGCAGGCTCCATAATCTGCCAAATGTGACACGTGGTTAAACACACAAAGATATTCAGATATAACAGATATACAGACATGGACACACGCTATAGCTATGTTAATAATCATTATTGTCACATAGCAAGGGGTATACTTTGACTTTTCACATTGAACAACACCTGGCAAAAGTACCTTTCTAGTAACAATGTTCCGTTGATATTCAGCCACTTCACGCAGGAGCTGCTGGGTCAGGTTCTCCTTTTCCTCATCTAGACGGCTCTCATGCTCAAGCTGCTGGAATTCCAGGTCTTCAAAGTGTTTGCTTTCCACATCCAACAGATCAGCATCCTTTGGAGAAACGGGAATGAAAACAAGACACACCAGAATAGCTGCAGCATTCTTAATGTGAAGAAAAAATTATTAAAAGCAAAAAGACCAAAATATCTTTCCAGTTACAACACTGACCAGGGTTAGAACATGATAATCCTCTCTCTGGAGTTAAACCACAGAGCAGTGACTTTAGGATGAAATTGAAAGGGACTGGGGTAGGGGTGGGAGGGCAGCATCTATTTCACCACTGGTTTTAGACTGCTCTGTGGTTGTAGGAATTCTTGCTTTAAATCTACCAGGTGGCTTTAAAATGGATCATGAAATATAAAAAGAATTCAATAAATAACCTAAACATTATCTGCAGACCAAAGGTGTGACATAATCTCTTGAGAAGAATTCCTGTTTTCCACAAATTTTCAAATGAAATGAGACTTTAGTATAAAGATTAAATTCAATATTCCAAAGTTGTTGACTATAAAAAAAAAAGATTCAAAAGTTGGCATACATGGGCTTCCCTGGTGGCGCAGTGGTTGAGAGTCCGCCTGCCGATGCAGGGGACACAGGTTCGTGCCC
>NW_006797024.1:53938-66186 GCF_000442215.2 Lipotes vexillifer | reverse complement strand
AAAAAAAAAAAAAAAAAAAAAAAAAAAAAGTTGGCATACCTAACAGATCAGAGGTCTCTAAGAGGAATATATGTACCCCAAATGGCATACCACACAAGGCACTGGGATGTGAGGAAGGAATATTAGAGCTTCTTTATATTTTTTTTTAGTTTTTTCTCTTCTTTTACAAATTCTCAATAAATGTTCTCTAATGTATTTGCAAGTAGAGTAGTATATGTACATTATTTTAAAAGAATATATATATTTTGAGTATGTATGCAATACATATAATATATACATTTATAATATAATGTTACCTATATGTATGTATATGTAGGCATGCATGCTCAAATAATTTTTTTTTTTGCGGTACGCGGGCCTCTCACTTCTGTGGCCTCTCCCGTTGCGGAGCACAGGCTCCGTACGCGCAGGCTCAGCGGCCATGGCTCACGGGCCCAGCCGCTCCGCGGCATGTGGGATCTTCCCGGACAGGGGCACGAACCCGTGTCCCCTACATCGGCAGGTGGACTCTCAACCACTGCGCCACCAGGGAAGCCCTCAAATAATTGTAATGAAGGGAGAAGTCACCAAAAACATTTGAAGATTGGAGTTCTTAAACTGGGCTTCTGTGAATCCCTTAAAATTGTTTACAAACCTTTTTATTAGAAACAATAGGAACCACAGCATTCATCAAGCACAAAGAATGACTCAAAAGGTTAAGCACTCGAAAGGTTAACTGAAAGGTTAAGATTATTCTAGGAATAATCTTCAGGACATTTAAGGACAAACAGAAATCACAGAAGTCAGATAGTCTAGAAGAGGCATTCTCCAACCTATGAGATGTCTGAAGACAGGAGTGAATCTGTATCTCAGCAGAGACTGCTGCATGTTGTATGAGTTGTTCTCCCATCTACTTAAAAAACAAAAAAACAAAACCACACACACACACACAAAACCCTCCTTATTTTGGGAGCCTTTGACAGAACTGTAAATGTGGTATGTATAGAAGTTTTTTTTTTAATATAATTTATAAATAATTAATGACCAAAAATGAAAAAGGCAGCTAGGCTACATGGCTCATAGCGCTACATGGGTAGAAGTGCCAGGGCATTTTTTTCAATTGACACATTAAAAAGAGTTGGATAAATAAATATATGATAAATTAGATCTATATCAGTATTTAAACACACCACCCCTTCCCCTGGTTTTTATATAAGTGATAAACTTATATATGTCTTCTAATCAAATGGAATATTTTTCTATCTTCTGGAATGAGTTTATTCTGGGGATGATTCACAGAAGGACTATGTGCTACCATGAAATTACAACCAACACTATAGCAACAAGATTATTATGTCAACACAGACAGTGTGTTCTCAAAGCCTAAGAACAGGAAAAACAATTTGAAAAACATATTCAGCATTTCTTAAAGCTTCCTTATATTTTAATTGGCCAAATGTAAAGTGGTCTTGGTTTCAAGTAACTGGGTGACATTTCAAGTTTATCAGACATTTCATGCTTATAACTTCTACAGGAATTAATGAATGTGGACCAAATCTAGTCACTGCTAAAGGAACTGAGACATAACACTAGTGTTATGTCTTGAAACAAAATATCTGTAGTCTTAAAACATCAGTGATATGTTTATTCATACAGGCCTCCATACTCAAGTTTTTAAGGTTTTTCAATTAAACTTGGTTTGCAGCTAAAGCTTATTGAGATAAAAATTTTAATAGGCTTTTTTATTTTTTAGTTTATAAAGAATCTTCATTCAAAGTGGGCATATGGCTCACAATATATACACTATGCTAGTCAGTCGCTTACTCCACATCTGGTTAATGTGCAACATATGCTATTTTAACCACATGAAGGTCACAGAGCCATTAATTTATTTGTAGTAAATATTTAAACCACTACATGAAAATAATAGCACACTAGGCAGGAAAGTTGAAAATTAAAGCTTAGCTCAGCACTCAGATTCTTCTGGTGTAATCATCTGATCAAGTTATCTAAACCATTAAAACGTGTGTATATAAACTTACACTGTGAAAGAAAAACAACTTGGGAGGGGAAAAAACTTTTACAAGATTTTAGATAAGAATAAGAATTCAAGAGATGGAATTTGGGGGCAGGAGTAGTTTAATTGAGCACAGAATAATATATACAGGAAGCTCAAAGTCAAGTGTATGACCAGTTGAGTGAAAATTTTAACTAAACTTCTCCACTAAAAGAACATGACAAATCTCTACTGGCTGGCAAGTTCAAAGGCCAGGAGTGAAAGGAAATAAGACAGCCGTGCTAAAGAAAATTCAACGGAATTCCTTTTTTCCTTCCAATAACTTTTGAGAATGTATATGGCAGAAGTTTACACGTACAACTTTATGTTTTCTTTGCCTAGTAGAGGAACAGAAAGAAGAGACTAGACATGGAATGGCCAGGGGAGATTACAGGAATAATCTTAGGACAGCTCAAGGTCAATTTTGAAAGCAAATTTAAATGGAGCTCAGGGTTTGTTACTATTTCTCCTCTTATGTGCTACAGTCAAACACTTTTTTGCATACTTTTGGAACTTGGAAAAAGACAATGGAAATCATGTAGTACGATCTTCTCATTTTATACATGCGGATATTGAGGCCCACAGAGGTTGAATGACTTGTCCAAGGTTAAAGGATAAACTCATTGTAGAGCTAGTGAGAAAAAAAAAAAAGCTAATTGTAGATATCACTGAACAGAATTGTTTAAAAATTAAGAGACCGAAATCAACCATTCAGCTGAGTAAATACCAAAACACAACAATACTATCCTAGCCAGTCCTCTGCAGCAGATGAAAGGCTCAATTTTCTTCAGGGTTTTTTTCTCACACTACTTGTATCCCAGGGAACAATTCGATTGGTGAGCCCGTTATCAACTACATTAAACCATGGGCCATGAAATCAACGTTGGATGAAAACTGTATTCTGCTTTAAAGCAATGATTTAGGGGTCAGAAGCCCAGTCATAAATCCATAGTGCTGCATGCACAAAATCATTCTACAGCTTCGGCTTAAGTATTTGAGACAGCATACAGTTTAAGAAAATGATTTTCTTCCTATTCATTTATTTTCTATTTTGTCTGACTTGCTGCCTAATGAAGTTACTTGTAATAAAATCAACTTTATTGAATCTAGCTTAAATGCCTTGGGGAAAGCTTTGTAATGAAGTGCTATTCTGGAGTGTTTGAAATCTGAAGGGAAATGAGTTGTGATAAGACAGGAAGTTCCAGTATGAATGGACTTCTCATGAAATAAGTGAACTTTTTACTGATTAAGCCAAAGGACTGGTGAAGAGTTATTTTTGGTCATCATCCTTCCCTGGAAAACAGAATTAGTAGTTCTCTTAATATCAGGTGAACAGAAGCTAGCACGAACCAGTTTTCTCTCCTAAGGAAAGGGGTTTTATGATAAGAATTTTGCACTCTGCCTGGAAAGGAAGAGGAAGGAGTCTTTGCCTTCAGTTAGTGGAACAGGCTGTCTGTATCATTTCCTTTCCTCGTTTTTAGTCAAAATTCTTGGAACATATACAAATTTATGAGTTATCCTATAGAATCTAACAGATTAAGCAAATTAAGTAATTTATAACTACTTAATTACAAAATTAGAAAATAAGTAATTATTCCTATCATGCTGACTCCAGGTTATTAATAGAATCTATCAATTTTTATTTGAAGCAATATTTATGAAGAATACAAACAATAACTGGATAACTAAAGGAAGGGAAGAACAAAATACATAACCATGCTTCTGACTCTACATAAAGCGTTATGGTGACTATGTAAAATCTTTAGCAATAAGGAAAGTTGAAAAACAGTAAACAAATATTAAAAAATCAGTTTCCCAATCTCTTTTGTGAACTGGCATAAACACAAAAAAATTACAAGCTAAAATAATTGTACAAATACTATTCTTTTTCCAATCACTTTTTATCATAAGACTTTCAGAGCCTTGGGACACTGAGGGACAGGAAGTTTTATCTTCTTATAGCAAATTAAGCTGTACATGATAAAATGAGTAAAGGGGAAGAAATATTTTTGAAACTTTTTTTGATCCAACATTGTAAAAAATTAAAAATATTAGAACCGTTACACTGTAGTTTTCACCTGTCTATACTGGGTACTTTTTATTCAACCTGTACAATACATTGAAAAGTTTCAACTGCAATTTTTCATAACCTAGTGATACTCAGAGATATCAAACATATTTGTATTCAAGGTCATCTTAAACATTTTCAGGGGTGTGCTATCTTTTAACTGACTTTTTCCCAGTTGCCCAAGAAGGTACAGACATAGCAATATGAATAAAACTAGTCTTCTTTCCTACTCATGTGGAATCATAAGTTGCTATTGACTTAGGACTAATTACTATTAGGCTCCTTTAGAGGTCCAAGACTGTTAACCACTGCCTCTCCAGAGGCACAGTCTATTTGGGCTGCTGTTTAGAGCAAATAACGCAGCTGTCAAGCGGCTCTGAAATATCAAGTGGCCTTGCTAGTGTCTGCAAAACTATCCACCTAGGAAGATAAGTATCGAGGTTGTTTCAACACTGCCAACATTAAAGATCGAAGAATAAAGTTCAACTAGATGATCTATGCTTCACGAAGTTTTAAAAAATATGAAGCTTGTATGAGAAAATGTTAAATGCCCTGCATCTTGGGTCTTGTTTGATTGTTGTGATCATGCTAATGAGTTCAAGGTCACTAAGAAGAAGAAAGGAAAAGAAAAACAAAATGATGAGTGGTGGTGGGGAGCAAATCAGAGAATAGAAACATTTGTGGACAGGAGTATAAAATCAAGAGGAGGAAAAAAAAGAAACATTCGAGGGCAAACAGGACTCAAGATGCAGCAGAGAACAGAATGCAGGGAAAGACATCAGCTGATTTAAACGCTACAGTCTTCTTGATTACATGTCAGTAATAGCTCTCTTTTGTTACAAAAAAGGACTTGGGAAATGTTTTTGCATTATTAATGAGGCAAAGGATTCCAACAAGGAATTTTTCAACTGATTAGCATGGAATATATATGGTCAGCATGCATATTTTTATTTAAAACGTATCTAATGACCAGAATTTATGCAAATTTATGCTATGTGAAGGAGGAAGTCATAGGTAAGTGGAACTTAATTGAAAAAAACAAAAAAACAGAAAACAACTAGCACATTCCTGTTTGCTACTGACCCTCTTCAGTTGTTGCTGCAACTGTTCCCTCATGGACTCAGGACAATTGTCCAGCTGGGTCTTCTGCTCGGAGTAAAGCTCCTGAAGCCTCTCTAGTTTTTCCCTTTCAGCATCAAGCTTTACCTTCTCCTGAAGTTCAGAAATCAGAAAATAGAAGAATAGAGATTACCTTCACACCCCAAGCAGTCGTTAGTGAACATTTCCCAAGGATAACACAAACAAGCAAACACACACAAACTCCAGACATCCTATGAATGTAGAAACGTATCTTGTTAGTGACTAGGATAAGGGGGTATAAGTGGAAGTAAGGACAAGGGGCCCCGTTTCTACATTCTCCAAACCCAGTCCACTCCGTCGGGTATTGGCAACGACCCCTGTCCTTCCTTCCTCCCTTCCTTCCTGCCACCACGTTACAAAAGTAGGGGAAGCAACGGTCATATTGGTCAATGGTCAACAAAGAACAAAAGAAATGCCAACCGAATTCCTAAGATAGCCCTGCAAAGAGTCACTTGGCAGGGAACCAGACAAAGGATAGCGGGCGTTTACCTCAAGCGCTGTCAGAGTCCAGTTTGCTGAAGGCATGTGTTAAGCAAACTTTGGCAATTATTAAAATTTTGTTCTCAGGTTAGAGGCACATTAGGTGCACAAGTTGATACCCTGGTCATGTGGAACAGTTCTAGCTCTTTGGCAAACTTCAGAGCTTAAGCAATTAGAAAATCTGCTGCCCGGGAGAGTGTCTAATTCAGACACTGAGAGAGCTAGTAAAAATGCAAGACTGACAAAGCAGCAAGAGGAAGGCATATTAGGCAGCTCAGATGCACCAAAGATGTGACATTTACTGTGGAGATAAGGGCTTTCCTACAATGACTGACATAAAAAATAATTGAAACATGGACCATGGGAAAAAAGAAAGGGCCAGAGAATAGAAGAAAAGAGAAGATAACACTAAATCCCTCCCAAGTCACACACTCCAAAGTGACCCTGGACATTCTCCAGGGTATAACAGGCAAATACTATAATACAGTATCACACGGTCTTCCAAGGCCACCTCTTAAACTGAGAAACAAAACTTCAATGCATTTAGTGCCAGTTTTCCCATCTTATGTTCCCTTTACGATACTCTGAACCCTTGAAGTAATTCTCTCCTTGTGTAACACTCTCAACCTAAACTAAAGCACTTTAATGGAATGGAAGCACCACCACCCTTTGACCCCTTCAATAAGCAAAATATTTACCATCACCTGAATTTCTTATGTTCACTATTGATTTGGTAGAAATAAAACAGGCTTCTAAGCATATCACAGAAAAAGTTTTTTAAAGGATGAAGATTTGAAGTAGCCGTATAAATTTATACTCCTCTCATTTCTTCATCCAAATGGTCATGATTTCCTATGTGAACACATACATAGATTCTTTATAAAAGATGATCGAGTTTAAGTCTAAAACTATATGACATCAATACTTACACAAGTACACTTGAATCTCCACTTTTGGCTTACATTTTAAAATGTCAAGGGCATTTTAGAAATGTATATTTTGATTTAGAAGCACTTTTTTTTTCTCAAAATGATTACATCTAGAAGTGAGAAAACTGAGAATCCTACTCCATATATCAACCTAAAAATGATTCTACAACTTAGAATTTAGCAGACGGTAATGAAAGTTTCCTAAAAGGGAATTCCCTGGAGGTCCAGCGGTTACAGCTTGGCGCTTTCACTGCCAAAGGCCCAGGTTCAATCCCTGGTCAGGGAATTAGGATCCCACAAGCTGTGTGGCCGAACAAAAAAAAAAAAAAAGGAAAGAAAGAAAGTTTCCTCAGTCTTTACTGTGAAGTGTGCTCACTGTGCACAGCTGCTGTGTAGGAGTAAGAAAAAGTGATGGCATCATTCACAAAATAAAGGATTCTCAAGTGTTACCTCTCAGTAAAATTGAATATACTAGTGCCAGTTAGATTTAGTCTTTAGCTTCAGAATTAATCATTTTTTTCCCTTAATAAAACCAACAATACAGAACACCTGTTGTCTTTGGCTAAGAAAATGTGTTATTTCCCTTGCGTGTAGATCTAAGATTGCCCTATTACACAGCAAAAGAATTTTGTCCACAAAGAGTTCTATTTCTAGGTGTTGTATCACCAGAATTTGCAGCCATTCTAGTTTCAAACAGAAAGTTAAATAAATAAGAAAACTATTCATTCCAATCAAATAGCAAAGATGCAAAGCCTTAAAATTTAAAATAATATTTTATAGAAAACACTGATACAATATTTAATAATATGGAATGGCACTGGCCTAAAACACAGGTCTCAACTCTGAAGAAATAACCAAACTATTCCTCTGATGCTCTCAATTTTTAAATTGCTAATAATAAGCACAAATAAACAACTAATAAAAAGTACCTTACGTTTACATAGTGCCTTCCTTCTAAGGTGCTCAAAACGTTTTGCAATTCCATACAAGGGGGCAGTTAGAACCATTATACAAGCAGACACCATCAGGACCTTCTGCAGCTTCTCTGTGGTTTATCCGTAATTCTGTGACCACTACCTGGGTCTCAGAGTGACAGCTCAGTGGGGCCGAAGCTAGGGCAAAGGAAGTGAGGGAAAGGATGAAAGAGGGACTAGTGACAGATGGGCCCGGCCATACACCACAGAGGGCCACAGACGTGATATCACTCCTACAAGAGCCAAAAGTAGACCACCTCTGAGCCAGAAAGAAATTAATATACCTCTCTTCTATTTACTGTCCAGGAAGTTTTCAAAGAAAAATTAGCTCTAGGCAAGCAGCTAATTAGAGTTGAAAGTATCACCTTCTACAGCGAAGGTAAAATAGTTGGACAAATTAGATGACATTCCAGGGTTCAGGGATTCTAGCTTTTTACATGTAAAATATGAACACTGGGTGTTATTCTCTTCCCCCGAGATTTAAATTAGTTAAAGTCACCTATTCTAACTACTATAGGCATAGCAATATTTTCCAAACATCAAATTGGGAGACAGCACAACATTTTTTTCTTAGGATTCATAAATTTGGTTTCAGGAAATAAATGAATTAAAATGCATTTTTAATATATTTAACAAATTTAACTTTGTGGAAAGAATAAGATTATAAAGAATCAGAACACTCCAGGAAGATCCAGATGTAAAGGGTGTATTTATAAAACAAAGACCAGAACATGACTTCCCTAGAAACACAGACACCTCCATCATTCTCGAATTGACTTGTCCTCTCTTGATGGGCCAGCAAAAATCCAGTTGGGTCACAAGTTCATTGTAAGATTCTGCCTATTTTGCATATTTAAGACTGATGTTCCTGGGAATTCCCTGGCGGTCCAGTGGTTAGGACTCCGCACTTTCACTGCTGAGGAGGGTTCAATCCCTGGTCGGGGAACTAAGATCCCGCAAACTATGCAGCATGGCCAAAAAAAGAAAAGACTGATGTTCCTAAAGTGTACATAGCACCAAAGGTAAATTTTTCACCAGCAAATGAAAGTAAAAAGCAGTATATAAAATTGGGCCTAGGGCTTCCCTGGTGGCGCAGTGGTTGAGAGTCCGCCTGCCGATGCAGGAGACATGGGTTCGTGCCCCGGTCCAGGAAGATCCCACATGCCGCGGAGTGGCTGGGCCCGTGAGCCATGGCCGCTGAGCCTGCGCGTCTGGAGCCTGTGCTCCGCAGCGGGAGAGGCCACAACAGTGAGAGGCCTGCGTACTGAAAAAAAAAAAAAATTGGGCCTACATCTACTTCCATGGTGAGTTGTTCATTCACTCAATGAATAAATATTTATAAGGGGAAGAGAGACAGAGAAACGAGGTAACTTGATCACTGTTCTCATGAAGTGGTTCTTAGCCCTGACCACATTAGAATAAGCTGGGTGAGCTTTTAAATATACTATTTCCCAGGCCTCCACTTAGAAATCTAGGGGGTATAAGGCTAGGGAACAAGCTTTTTATTTTATTTATTTATTTATTTATTTTTTTGGCAGTACGTGGGCCTCTCACTGTTGTGGCCTCTCCCGTTGTGGAGCACAGGCTCCGGACGCTCAGGCTCATCGGCCATGGCCCACGGGCCCAGCCGCTTCGCGGCACGTGGGATCTTCCCTGACCGGGGCACGAACCCGTGTCCCCTGCATCGGCAGGCGGACCCCCAACCACTGTGCCACCAGGGAAGCCCGGGAACAAGCTTTTTAAAAATCTCTCCAGGTGTTCTCATATGCAATCAGAATCACTGATTTAGCCACCCAGAATAATGTGAGAGGTAAAGGCAAAATTAATTACAATTTGATTTTTGTAATGAAGACATAGGACATTAATACAGAATCTACCCAAACTTGAAGACATTTGGCCTTAGCACCTTTCCTTCATAGTATAAAAGTCCTCTCTTACAGGTAACACCCCAAATGTAAAATTTTTACTTTTAGATTAAATGCCTCAAGTAAACCAAAAGAAAAAAAGAACTGTGAGATTCCAATATCCAATATGCTTTCAGAGAGGAATGATGCATTTCACTTTCAGAGGCAGAACGACTTGCTTCTAATCATACAAATGATCAGGAGTGCTTATAAATTTACCCTAAATAATTTGAACATGTACACAAGAATTGCCAATAATCTTGAATAAACTTAATAATCTAAGGCTTTCTCGGGACCACTGATTTTGCCAGATCTATGGTTAAAAGACAATAATAAATTTTCTCTTTTTTTTTTTTTTGGAAGAATGCTTCTTTATTCATCTTATGAAGTCTATATAATCTTTTTTTTTTGACATCTTTATTGGGGTATAATTGCTTTACAATGGTGTGTTAGTTTCTGCTTTATAACAAAGTGAATCAGTTATACATATACATATGTTCCCATATCTCTTCCCTCTTGCGTCTCCCTCCCTCCCACCCTCCCCACCCCACCCCTCCAGGCGGTCACAAAGCACTGAGTTGATCTCCCTGTGCTATGCAGCTGCTTCCCACCATCTATCTACCCTACGTTTCGTAGTGTATATATGTCCATGCCTCTCCCTCGCCCTGTCACAGCTCACCCTTCCCCCTCCCCATATCCCCAAGTCCGTTCTCTAATAGGTCTGTGTCTTTATTCCTATCTTACCCCTAGGTTCTTCATGACATTTTTTTTTCTTAAATTCCATATATATGCGTTAGCATACGGTATTTGTCTTTCTCTTTCCGACTTACTTCACTCTGTATGACAGACTCCAGGTCTATCCACCTCATTACAAATAGCTCAATTTCGTTTCTTTTTATGGCTGAGTAATATAATAATAAATTTTCTCTAAGTTGTATTCTCGAAGGAACGAACTGAAATTTAACTTGCTGGCTCTATTTGAATTCCAATACTACACGGAAAATTTCTGAATACCTATAAAAAAATAATTTTACCATATTTAACTAATATTTGGTAAGCAGATGGTTCAGGGTTACCCTGCAAAGATGCCTACTTCATTAGTTTATAGGGTTGCCAGATAAAATAGAGGATGCACAGTTAAACGTGAATTTAAGATGAACAACAAATGATTTTTTTAAATGTAAGTACGTCTTAAATAACGCATGGGACATAATTATACCAAAAAATTATTCTCTTTATTTGAAATTTAAATTTAACCAAGCATCCTATATATTTTTTCCTAATTTGGCAGCCTTATTAGATTGATAAAGATTTTCTTAAAAATTAAGATTCATCTTTGTAATTTCCAAACTGTTCAGCATAGACTCCAGCATGCACTAGGTACTCAGGCCATGTTTATTGAAACACTGGGTCAAGTTTGGAATTGATGCAGTGATATGTTAAAATTCATAGTACCTAAGCCATCATTTTTAAGGGTAGCCCATCCAAAGTCCTCTCCATACACCCTGAGAGTCCCCTTCCTTCCAGTTCCTGAGCCCTGTGGGGTGGTTTGAGAGGCAGGCATCCTCAGAGGTTCAACATTAGGCAATTGTTTTAGGCCCAAAATCACTTATCTGAAATTCTTAAGGCCAGATGTGTTCTAGATTTCAGAATATTCTGCATTTGATAGAGGTAACACAGTTCATATAGCATATACTGTATGGCATTTCCACTGAGGTCTGGGGCAAAACCCTGTAATCAAACATGTTTCTATGTCTGCAGCTACTTATGAATATTCATATTGAGTGTGAATATCAGTCCAAGTCAGGTTTTGAAACCAACTAAGTTTTGGTGCCAACCTTCTAAAAAGTTTTTTTCCTCTACAAAACTTTTCAGAATTGCAGAGGAAAGATTACGGACCTGTGTCCCCAGATGGTTATTGCTGAAAACCCATTCTCTGCCTGCCTCTAAAGAGGCATATTTTTTATGTTACTTTCCTAGGCTTTTTTTTACCATTGGCTTTGACTTTTTAATTGCACAGTTGATGGATGTTTAGTGTAGAAAACATTGGAAAATCAGAACACTAAGGATTTACATAATCAAACAACCACCAGAAAAAAAATCACACTAATCTGGAACCCTGTTGATTTAATCCCCAAATCCCATGATATATTTCCACTTCCTCTAACCAGGGAGCTAACTTTGAAATGTAAGAAAGAGGCACGGGAAGGGCTGGGTCCCTTCTGAACACTGCCTGTGACTTGGCAAAGACTCCACACTCAAGAGGCATTAACACTTTGCTGAGGAATTCTGGGCAGGCTCTGTGTCTTCCCCTGGCTCTGAAGGAAAGATGGGGAGGAAGTAACAGGTACTCTGGCAAGATAATAATGGAGAATACAATTTAACCACTTAAGACACAAAGCTATATGCTTATTACAGAAAAATTAGTCAACTAATTCAAGATTTCACCCAGCAACGTGTTGCATGGCATAGAGTGATTTAAACTTCAGCTCACACATTTAAGTGTGTTTAGCTATAAAAGTGTGCAGACCAGTATAGCTACAAAATATCACAACCTATCTGTGTGAGGACAGATCCTTAAACAGAAGGATGGTTTGAGCTTTGTGATCACCGTCTAGGTGATGGAAAGACTCTTCAACAATACTAAGTAAGCAGAGCCTTTCCTTAACCATTTTATTTAATTTCAGTACAGCTAACTTTTCATTGTCATATGCTAAG
>NW_006797024.1:0-53928 GCF_000442215.2 Lipotes vexillifer | reverse complement strand
CATATGCTAAGGAGCAGGAATGAGACAGATAATCCAAAAATAGAGAAACTGAAAAACTATTTTTAGTTCTGAATTTTTTATGTAGTCAGAAATAGACAAAGACAGAAGGAAAATGTACATAAACAAATGCAGGAACACTTTCATACTTTTCAGCAGTTGCCCCAAATCAGGCTTTGCCTTGGAGAGGGGAAGTGCAGGGGGAGGGAAGCCGCTTCCAGCTTTTGCCCAAACTGAGCTTCATGGTTCTGGTGGCTTCCCCACCCCCAGTCACCAAGTCCACCAACGTAAAACAGTCTACCAGCACAGAGGTTAACAGGTCTCTCTCCTTTCTCTTGCCTTAAGAAAACACTATGGATTATTGCTTACTGCTTCAAATAAACATCCCCTCTGGGTTTATGTTCGAGTCTGATACTTTTTTTTTTTTTTTTTTTTTTGCGGTACGCGGGCCTCTCACTGTTGTGGCCTCTCCCGTTGCAGAGCACAGGATCCGGATGTGCAGGCTCAGCGGCCATGGCTCACGGGCCCAGCTGCTCCGCGGCACGTGGGATCTTCCTGGACCGGGGCACGAACGCGCGTCCACTGCATTGGCAGGCGGACTCTCAACCACTACGCCGTCAGGGAAGCCCCCCTGATACTTCTATTTGTTTAGGGTTTATTAGTTCATAGAGAATCTATTTGTGATGTGGCTACCGTCTGAGAACACAACAGGCAGGTGGCATTTAGCTCAGAGCCGCATGGAAACAGGTGCACTGATGTTCCTGACAGTGGTCCCCATAAGGACGGTGAAAGGTCAGCCCAGGGAGCCACTGCAAAAATGTTCAACAAATACACAATTAAATACACTGTGTATATTTTATGTTGTATATGTAATTTTGTCTATAGTTTATATTTTATATGATAGCATACAATAAATAGTGGTCACCTATGAAATACATTAATTTATACTAAATATGTAAAATAGAATGATAGATCCCAAATCAGCTAAAAGAAACAATGCTAAAGACTGGTCTTGAGAGCCAAGGAAACAATGTCATTAACTTCACACCAGGATTTGAACTCTAAGGTGTTACTGAACTTTCTTCCTATGGCTCCAGGCCTCGTCTCCAAAAAATGAGGGCCAGGCTTACAGGATGTGCTATTGACATCTGAAGTGGAGCTTCCCCAACAGGGATATCTTTTCAGGTTTTGGTTTTCTCATTCCACAGTTTATATCTGACAGCAGCAACAGGTGTATGGAAAAGGAAACGAGATCCAAAAGTGCAAAGGCCATTTCCTTCTTCTGTCTTACGCTCTGGCTCGACGGGCAGCGTGATTACAAGCCCCTGGCATGAGCACTTGGATAGACCACCCCAGCTGTCCTGAAACTTGGCTGCACGTAGCTCTCAGGCAGGTGTTTGGCTCAATGTTTCTGTTCAGAGCCAGCCAGGACTCACTGTTAGCAGGAGATCCAAGTACAATATTCCCGAAGAACACTGGGCGGTATTCTGGCACCTATTATGAGCTGGATAAACAGTGGATAACAGTGCTTGCCTCTATTTCACAGGCTAGAGAGGGAAACAAATATCTAACAAGCCCAAAACAAACATAAATTATAAAATGTGATTTGTAAAAGGACTGAAAGAACAACAGAGAGAGTATAATCTGAGCTGGAAAGGGTTAGTAGGGTTTTTCTGAAAAACTAACACTGAACTTAAGCGCTGAAAGACAGGCAACCAACAAGGCATGGAATATAGGAAAGGGAATTCCAGGCAGGACACGCTGGTCTGCCAGGGACCTTGGCAGGGGTGGAGGGTGGGATGGATCTTTAAACAAACAGAAGGAAGGCCGCCATGAGAGTGGTGTGAAGAGGGGAGAAAGGTGATAGAAAGGGTCAGGACAGGTAAGGAGTTTAGATTTATATAAAATACAGGGGAACACAAACCAGAGTGATATGACCTAATTTAAATTTTAAAAGAAAAATCACTCTGGTTGCTGTGAAGCAAACAGACTGAAGGGAAGTAAATGGAAATGGAACTCAAAAGGAAATTTTGATGATTTAGAAGAGAATGCTATTAGGGGAGATGTGGAGAAGTTAAAGTAATTGAAAAATAGCTTTGTAATCAATTAGAAGTGGGGGTGACAGAGAAAGCAGTATCAAGATCTACTTCCAGGTTTCTGTTTGGACATATAGGTGGCTAGAGATGCCATGTCCTGGTGGGAAAACTAGAGGAAGAACAGGATCAGAGGCAGGGATGGAAGGCCAGGGGAGGGATGGGATCAAGAGTTCGGTTACATCGTGTTCAGCTGGAAATACCTGAGAAATATCTCAGTGGAGATATCAGGTAGGCTACAGGATATAAGTCAGAAGTACAGAACAGGGTTGTGGGCTAAAGACATACATTTGGCGGTCACCAGCATGTACATGTTATTTGAAGCCATGGCTATAAAAGAATGTGAGAACATAAGAGAAAAGAGTTCTCAACAAGAGATGGCAGATGTTAACCAGAAATATTGTGGTGACCATTTCACAATGTATACAAATATCGAATCGTGTTGTACGCCTGAAACTAATATAATATTATATGTCAATTACACCTCAATTAAAAAAAAAAGTAAATGATTCAAAGCATATAACTTAATTCAGGCCAATGAAAGCAAGCAGAACTTTTCTGTGGACTTCTAGGAAAGTCTGAGCTTGTTTCAAAAAAAAAAGAAGGTTCAGATCAGAGACACTGTAACAACTGGCTGGATAGAGGCAGAGGAAGAAGGAATGGGAACTCAGATGGAAAAGTCAGAGAGATAAGTAAGAGAAAGAGAAGGAAAACCAGAGGAGTGTGGTACACGAAGGCAAAGGCGTGGGGGAGGGGAAGTGTCAAGGAAAAGAGTTGTCCCTTGTCTTGAATTCTGCTCAGGAGTCTGATCGTGAGAGGGCTGAAAAGCACCCAGTGGGTGGGTTAGGCAGCACCAAGGCTTTTAGTGGCCTTAACAGGAGCAAATCTGATGGAGTAGTGGAACAAGAATGGGAGGAATGGTGAACTAAGCAGGAGAACACACAGTATACTGAGAAAACTGTTTGCAAAGCTTGGCTATGCTGAAGAGAAACTAGCTAAGGCAGGTGCTGGAAGGAACTTTATTTTTAAATAATAATAATTTTAAAAAATAATAATATTGGCATACTGACAGTACAGGTCCAATAAAGAGGGAGAGGCTGGGGGGAGCTCAGAACAGAAGGACTGTAGTAGACCTCTAGATGGTGGGACGGTACCCTGGGCACATCCAAAGGGACTGGTATTTGAGGGGAAGAGAGCCTTCCTTAGTTGTGAAGATGAGATGTTCTAATTTCTCAGTGAAGTAGGTGGTGAAATCATCTCAGAGCCAGGGGAATGAAAGTGGACTAGAAGTTTGAACAGAGCGAAGGTATGAAATAGCCATGCTATAAACTGGTAGAATAACTTTACTTGAGAAACAGAGAGATGTTGCCAAGCAGTCATGGGTCTCTATTTGAGTTTGGTTGTCAAGAATATGCAGTAACATCATCCAGCTCAGTCTGCTTTCACTTCCCTCATTCTCCTCTGGAATCCCTCACCCAAAGCCAGTTTTTGCCATTTTTCATATCATGTGATGACAGATGATAATCCCACCTTCCGAGACCAACTAATCCCCTAACAGCTGCATGAACTGATTCTATACTTCAAGCCCCCATCGTCCTCTCTCCTATGCACAGCCTCTATCAAGCCACCAAAACAATAATAGGAAGGGTGGAAGTAGCCTCCTCCTTGCTTGTTTCCACTCATGTTCCTGGAGTTCTGACTCTACCTTACTTAGGTCTGGAGAATATAACACAACTGTCCCTGGGAAGTGAGATTTAGCATTGACTCAACTTGCTTCAGTTTTGTGTAGAATATGATGCTAATGACAGGTAGACAAATAGAAATGTATAGGTCATGTCATATGCGGGCTACACAAAGATAAACAACTACATGGATGGGGAAGGCAGACAGGTTCACAGGGAACCTGAAAACCCATTCCTATGTCCTGCAAGCTTTCCAGTATGACATAAATAGTAAAATACTAGTAAGCACCAAAACAAAAACATCTGATGCCTCCAATGAAAGTTTCTTGCTCTATCAGTGTGGAAACTTTGAAAACCATAATCCTCCTGTATAGCAGAACTAGACAATCAATCCTTCGATATGGTTTTCAGCTTTTAAAGAAAAATGTAGCTATTACCCAAATGGATTCTTTACTATTTCAAAGTCTAGAGCTCGAAGGCACATACATAAAATTTAATATGAAAAAGATGTGCATTTTAATCTTGATAAGCAGGCAACCAAGATATTGGTATGTAGCTTTTAATCTGACTTCAATTTCTGACAATATCTTTTTGAGCTCATTCTCTGGCACCAAGATCAAATGCCCTTCTTTATAGGTCGCAAACAAAAAGAAGCCTAAAAAGGAAGCCACACTGAGCAGAAATCTTTTCCACATATTACCACTGGAGTTTACTCAAACTGAAATTTTTTTCTTTTTCTCAGCTTAGTGGAGAACGTGATGAGCAAGAAAGGAATGTGTTCAAGCTCATTAGTTTTTCTTTCTCAAACTGGAATTTTAATTTTTAATTTAGGCTTAGTTCGTTTGTAACTAACTCAGAATTTGAGAGGAGAGTAAGTGAAATATTTTCCGCAAAAAAACAGAAAAACAGAAAAACAAAAAACCCAACTACCACCCCGAATTCTAAAAACTGCACGTAATTCTTCAGACTCCCTAGGAGGTATCGGCTAACACTGAGGTTGTGGCCTGAAATGTGTAAGCATTTCAAAAATATTCTTTTCCGGGGCTTCCCTGGTGGCGCAGTGGTTGAGAGTCCGCCTGCCGATGCAGGGGCCGCGGGTCCGTGCCCCAGTCCGGGAAGATCCCACATGCCGCGGAGCGGCTGGGCCCGTGAGCCATGGCCGCTGAGCCTGCGTGTCCGGAGACTGTGCTCCGCAACAGGAGAGGCCACAACAGTGAGAGGCCCGCGTACCGCAAAAAAAAAAAAAAAATTAAAAAAAAAAAAAAAAAAAAAAAAAAAAAAATTCTTTTCCAAAATAAGTGTCAGCTGTGTTTCACAGTTTTCACTCAGCAGTGTGTGAGGATCCCCTGAAAACTGCAGTGCATTTTTCAAAGAGCAGTGCACTTGCATTGAAGCCATTGGCAAGGCGAGACAGATGAAATGCATGGTTCCCATTCATCTTTTTAATAAACAGAAAAATGAAAAGAAATGAGGCAACCGTATTTGAGTATGTTTAAGCCACCCTTACAGGGCAATGCTGGAAAGAAGTTCCAAAGTACTAAAATGATTCTTTAAAAACAAAGCAGAACCGGAAGAGCAGAAAGCCTGATTGGAAAAAAGCAATTCACTCAGCTCAAGCAGAATAAGCTGCCATGAATACTGGCTCAAAACTAAACAGGCTCTACTGTCTTAGCATCAGCTGCTCCGCACCTGACAGTTCTTAATTTGCAGCTACTTACCTCATCTTAAGACTTTTTTCCAGTGCCGCTGTCTCCAGGAACATGACACACAAATCCAAAACCATGGCAATTCATACAACATTTAAATTCAATCAGATGGAAGCACCATTTTGCCCGTAAAATCTGTATCAAATATAATTTTCTTTTACCTTGGTCTTTTCACCAACAATGTTCTTTTCCAGTTCTGCTATTTTCCGGTTTAGATGATCCAAAATCTCCTTCTCTTTCATAAGTTCAGTTGTTTCTGATTTTTGTTCTCCATCCAAGAGAGCACATTCCATATCCAACTGAGGAAACAAAACAAAGCTCAGAGGTGTTTCACCTTCAGAGAAATTTTCAGCTGCCCCCTTTAGAGGTGTATTTTTAACGGCTACAAATTGCAAAAAGTATTACCATTATCGGTCAGATTATGGAGCCCAGAAAACACTCCAGAGAACCTATGTGAGACTCAGGATTCCTATATGAGAAAGTGGGGAGGCCAGAATATATTTGCTAAGAACACTAGTTATCTTCTCATTTAATTTTTCTATGATAACCCCTTTTCTGCTTATTTCTCAAGGATATTTTGCCTATTCGCTTAGATTCAAGCTCAAGCGTGAACCATCTTGGGAGCAGCCACGTCTCTGTTTGTCCCTAGAGCATGGGAAATGAATATTATACTCAGCCCAGCACGCAAGCGCTGCATTCCTAGCAATGCCAGCAGGAGGGGCTTCCCAGGGTCTATGCATAAGATGACAGGTGAGCAGTCCCCTTCCACACATGGGCTGACTGCGTCATCTGTGAGGACAGACATGCAGATCCTTCTTAGGCAGAGTTAGCTGCTGCTTCTCATTCCATGGAGGTATTAAAAAATTGCCCCTTTCTTTAATTATGTAAATCCCCCATAGTGCCCAACTCATACTTAACATGCTCAGAAAATGCTCAGAAAATGTTTGTTGGATTTGAACTTAAACGTCTAAATACATGGTACCTCAGCTGACAGATCTTGAAGCAGCTCAGAAAGCATACACTAGTTAAGACAAAGTCGGTTATATGTAACGCACAATAAAAATGGCTTCATATGTTCATCTCATTGGATGAAAAAAAAAAACAGAAAGAAACATTAAAAAAGGCATTTCTACCCCACATATGTACCCATTTACACAGCTACAAATTGCTCATGTTGACCTCTATGTATATGCCCCCCAAGGCCTGTGCCTTAATAGGCATTGACATATTTAAGCTAAAGGAAAGAAAGAAAAATGAGAGAGGGTAATAAGTGAACTTGTGGTTTATACCTCTCTGGAAGATTCCTCCATCTGGTCATTTATATCTTTGATTTTTTGTTCAAGTTCCTCGAGGTTGTTCAGAATTGCTATCCGGGACTCTTCCATCGCAGTCAACTCCTGAATCCTTTGTTCTTCACTTATACCCTCTGGGGTCTGTGATTAATCAACACAGAAAAGGGCTAGTCACACTTCAATTCCAGAATTTCCCAGTTAATAAACCAGTCACAAGTCCAGCGTTTCACAGTCTGTGTCTATTTGGATTCTATAATAAAAGCATCCTTGTGATTGTTTATTTGGAACTCTGCATTTTCCCATAGACCCTCAGTACATAGGGGCTTAGTTTAGCTCCTACAAACCTACTTCAGTGTAGAAATTCATGTCCTTTTAAAGCTGAAATAACTAAGAGGTTATACAGAGGAGGAAGTTGTGGTCCACAGAGATTGTCGGGACTTCTCTCAGGTTATACACAAAGTTCAGCAGAGCAGAGAACTAGAATCTGGACTAGACTTTCAACAACCTCCTCAGGGATGTCTCTTGGGCACGCTGCTACCTTCATCATAAGCTCCATACTCTCTCCCGTCTCCAAGTGTGTACATCTCCTACCACAGTCTCTAGAATCTCTGTTGGGTCCCACTGCTAGGGTTATCTGCGAATGAGCAAAAGCACTCTTATTTATTTCCTTTCCAGCACAAGGTGGAGCAGAGGGACATGGCATTTGGCCTCACCTCACTGAAATGTTCCCCAAAGTTAATAACCAGGACAACACAAGGCTTTATTACTTTAGTGACCCCCCCCCAAATGATTTAAAGCTACACACTTAATATTAAGTTAATTCATGTTTCAGTTTTTGCATTAGCACACTACTTATCGGTCTTTATCCTATTTAATGATTAAGACACTAACTGGGCCAGTGCACTTTGGTAACATGAAATAGGATACTGGCCATTATTCATAAAATTATTTCATGGAAAAACTGAGATCCTTAACAAGGAATGAGAAAGTCAGGAAAGAAATTAAGTGAGAGAGGGCATACTTACACCCCAAATAGAGTTATGACAAATGCCCGGGAAAGAAAGGAACATTTAGATGATACACACAGCCAAAATATGACTACCAATTATTTTAAGAAGAGAATACAGTGAATTGAAAACAGCTTCTCTTAAGAATTTCAGGTTAGTTGCTTTGGATATCACCTCGTGGAGACCAGTCTTTCTGTAAGTGAAGGGGCACCCGTATTGGTATATTATTTATTTAATTTTATCACTCTTTGAAAAAGAAGTAATTTCTTTACACCATGGTGTAAGTCAATAATTATATAATTTCACAATTGGAAATTGGAAACAGCAGCCTAGTTAAGTACACTATTGAAGATTACTCACTAACCACTGAAAAGAATATTCAAAATAACTAAAGAAACCATTAACATTTTGTGTTCCTTACTAAGTTCATTTAGTGTTTAACAATCCTAAAAATTACTGTAACACGATAGGCATCATGTTGGGTTCTTTATTCTTTATTCATATTCTTTATTCTTTATCCTACTTTGCTGCTCCTGAAGATTAAACCATTGAGAAGTCAAGTATCTCAGGTTGACTAGAACAAAGGTATGCAGGCCTTCCAAGCCTTGACATTTAGCTTTTGTTTGTTTTTTTGTTTGTTTGTTTGTTGACATTTAGCTTTTAAATTGTCATCTTAATTCCAATATCTTATGAATTACTGAAACAACTGCTGACCTTTCTTCACATACAATGAATCTCATTGTCCTAATGCTTGGGTGCCTGTGTTAGGGCATGAGGAATGCCTACAACAGTGAATGGCATTCCTAAATCACTGACAAGTAATCCTAGCAGGAAAGCCTCAAGAAGGCCAGTATCCCGTCCGGTCAACATTTCATATTAGGTTTCAACTTCCAGCATGGTTTAAAAATATTTCTCTCATTGGTGGAAGCAAAGCATCAAAAGAAAACAAAAACTGAACAATCTGCAAAACTATATAGATAATAGTGGCAATTATAAGTATCTGTACAGCTCAAAGTTTCTAGAAAATTTATCACAATAGGTATGTTTAATAATAAACAACTTGAGAGTCTGTAGCAATAAATGTTATCTAGGCAATGACTGTTTTTTATTGTTAAGTTGTTTATAAAAAGCAAAATCTTCAAGAGGCGTTCTAAACTCTGGTTTGTAATAGACTGGGATGAGGATACTGTAATATCATTTATATCCAAATAAAAAAACAATAGAGAGCCAAGGATGTAGTAGCCACTGAATAGCTTTAGTTTATGGTGACAGAGAAAAGTGAAATTTTGATCTATCCGGGTTTGTTTGTTTGTTTTAATAGTAATGTATAGGGTACTACTGAGAGTGATGTGTTTTAATGAAAGCACATATATGTGCATCCCCAAATATTCTGTCTTTGAGGTAACTCGATACACACACACACAGAAAGGGGAGACAGTAGGGACAAGACAGTTTGCATCAACCTTTTTTCTTTTTCTTTGCAGATTTCTTCTTAGAAACTTCTTGCGACCAGAGAAGTTTACGAGTGTGAGGGCTTTCCACTGCAGACAGAATGATGACTCAAGAAGAAAAGAGTGGAAACGTTTTCATCACAAGGGAGAAACACATTTTTTTGGCAAATACATGAGGGGATGGATGTCAACTAAATTTATTGCAGTAATCATTTTGCAAAATATGTAAGTCGAGTCATTAAGTTGTACCCCTTAAATTTATACAGTGCTGTATGTCAATTATATCTCAGTAAAACTGCAAGGGAAAAAAATAAGAGAAGAGTGAGCTATTCTCGGCTTTCACCTCAGGTGGTGGTAGACAGGTTCACAAAAGCCAATTAAAATGAGTATATTTCCAAGGTCATCTACATCTTTAAGTCTTAGGTAAAGCAAAGTCTAGAATGGTAAATCTCAGGCTTCCTAAATATCATTAATATCTTTGTTTCATTAAACCAGCTTAGAGTGTTTTTCACATTCCTCTCTTCTCCATTAATCCTACGAACACTGTATTTTGTTAAGTAACTAATCCAGTGAGCAGATTACTCAAAGAGGAAGAGCATCTAAAACAAATAATCAGGACTTCTTTTTCTTTTTTAAGATTCTTCTGTCTCGAGGTAACATATGTCTGTCTTCAAAGAGTAATAAATGAAAAACCCATTGCGTCTCAGCTGCACTCTGTCTAAGCTGCCGTGTGGTACCCAGAGGTGCCCTTGATGTTCCCTGTGTCTAAAGGAGGCACAGTCTTCTGTTGCATGCCACAGGGGAGCTGCTCCAAGCTTCAAAGGCCTCCTATTTCACAAAAGCATACTGGAGCAATGAAAAACATCTGTCATGATCCGCTCATTTACACCCAACAGCTTTCTTGTCAAAGCCCTCTTCAGGAGGAAACCTATTTCCCAAAAGTTAGATCTTAGAGCACACAGCTCACCACTTCAGCAAAAGTCTGGCAGATCTCTGTGAAGGAAGAAAGGGAAAGAATTTAAGACAAAAAGGCAGTGCAGGAAGCCCAATAGCTGATGACAACAGCTCAAACGTTCAAATGATGGGTGATTTACTTTGCCTGAAACCAACAACTTTTGATTTCTATCCCAGATCCTAGTCTCTAACAGTTGCAACTTTCTGGCAAGAGGGACAGATGTCCTATCAGAATTACTCTCCCTTGAGAATAAGTGAGGTAAACCTGGTCATTAGAAGAAAGAAGAATTGAACAGTCCAGAGTCCTAATGAATACAATGGGAGAACTCCATAGGTAGATAAGGATTTCTGACTAGGAACATTCAGTCAGAAAGTCCTGTTGCAGCCAAACAAACAGAAATAAAAACAAAGACACAAATCTCCCTGAATAATACTCCCTGTGATAAACTACCTGCAGAATTTAGTACGATAACATCTTTCTCTTAAAGAATCAGTATGTGTCCTCTTATAACAAAAATCTAATTAATGTACCTTTTTAAAATTTTGGCTCTTCGGACATGACTGCCAAGAAATTTAATGGTCAGAGTTACTTAAATAAATTAATACATCTAATTTATCTTTCAATAAATAAATTCTTGTGACTATGGTACCTGCTTTTTCTCTTATTTACTATTTTTGGTGTTCAGACTTTATTCTAATAAAATTGATGTCTTTTATTATAAGGTCTCTTAAGTCCTTTCTAGAAAACAGGTAGGGGAATATTTTTTTTTTTTTTTATTTCATAGAAAAAAACTTTCTTAACCTGTGTGAAAAATATAGCACCGAAAGATCTTCCCTGAACTCCTTTTAAGAAATCCTCAAATTTGGAAGACGCTTTTAGATCAGCAAACAGCTGGAAAACTAAGTAGTGATTATGACTACATATAAATGTCCTATACATTGAAAAAAAAACATTAATAAAGCCAAGGGGAAGACACATCATGATAAAAGACTAATTTCCTTATCACAAATTGCTCCTACTACTGAATAAAAACAAGACAAAAGATTTTTAAAAAAATGGGTGAAGAGGAAGACAAGGGAGACCGAGATGGCAGAGCAGGAGGATGCCGAGCTCACCTCCCTGATGAGCACATCAAGAATACATCTAGCGGGAAGACATGGAGTTCACATCTCCCCACAACTAGGGCACCTGCTGGTTGCTGGTGGAGGACCTCAACGCCCAAGGAGACGGGAGGAACACCTGAGCGACTGGGTAGGACATGGGGGGAGTGAGGGGGAAGGAGAAGTGGAGGCTGGACAGGACCAGTGCCCCTGAGGGGTGGCTGGGAGGGGGGACAGGTTCCCACTCCTGGAGGGACCCTCAGGGGCTTGGAGGACCAGAGGTCACACACCTAGCGTTTCCCCAGCCCAGTCGGGCCCCAGGAAGCCTCAGGGGCTCTCGGGGCAGGTCCTCCACCTTCTGAGGCCCTCTCCGGGCTGCGTCTGTCCCAGTGGGGTAGGAGGGAAGTGGGGGGAGAAGAGGAGAGGTGGAAGGGAGGGCGCCTCAGGGATCAGGAGGACCAGGGGAGGCACGGAGAGCATTTCCCCCACCATCTCAGCCTCAGGAAGCCTGTTGGGGTTCCAGGTCTGGTCCCCTGCCTCCTGGGGCCGCCTCCTGCCGTGTGACTCCTAGGGGCATAGGAGGGAGAGGGAGAAGAAGAGAGGCCAACGGGGAGGGGCCCCCCGGGATCGGAGGATGAGGGTGGAACGTGCCTAGTGTTACCCCTGACTACTCGGGCCCAGTGAGCCTGCTGTGGTCCTGGACCTGGTCTTACAACCTCCAAGGCCAGAGGCACTCCGAGGCCCCTCCTGCTGAGCCTAAGCCCCACCCCTCCCCAGGGCCTTTTCGGGCCCTGTGGGTCTTAAGCATATGCCCCGTGCACTGCCTAAACCTCAACCCCCACAGCTAAGGCCTTTTCCAGCTTTTAATTTTTCTCCTCTTTTTTACTATTGTGCTCTGTTTTATATTCAGGTTGTTGTTTCATCTATAGTTTTATTTTTTCATTCTTCCTAACATATTTGTTACTTTTCTAATCTTATTTTACTTTTTATTCTTTGTTATTGTTTTCCTCCTTTTTTTCTTTGTTCTTTTTTTTTTTCCTACCCCACACAGTTTGTGGGATCTTGGTTCATGAGCTGGGGGTAGGGCCAGAGCTCCAGCAGTGGGAGCACCAAGTACAAACCACTGGACTAACAGAGAACCTCAGACCCCAGGGAATATTCATCTGACTGAGGTCTCCCAGAGGTCCTCATCTTGGCACCAAGACCCAGTTCTACCTAACAGCCTACAAACTCAGTGCTGGAAGCCTCAGGCCAAACAACCAGTAAGACAGGAATACAATCCTATCCCCAAAAAAAAAAAAAAAAAAAATGAGACGACAAAAAAAATATGTCACAGATGAAGGGTCAAGGTAGAAACCTACAAGACCAAATAAATGAAGAGAAAATAGGCAACCTACCTGAAAAAGAATTCAGAGTAATGATAGTACAGATGATCCAGAATCTCAGAAATAGAATGGAGGCACAGATTGAGAAAATATAAGAAATGTTTCACAAAGATCTAGAAGAAATAAAGAACAAACAAAGAGCGATGAACAATACGGTAAATGAAATGAAAAATACCCTAGAAGGAATCAATAACGGAATAACTGAGGCAGAAAAACGAATAAGTGAACTGGAAGACAAAATGCTGGAAATAACTGCCGAGGAGCAGAATAAAGAAAGAATGAAAAGAATTTAAGACAATCTCAGAGACCTATGGGACAACACTAAACGTGCCAACATTCGAATTATAGGGTCCCAGAAGAAGAAGAGAAAAAGAAAAGGTCTGAGAAAATATTTGAAGAGATAATAGTGGAAAAATTTCCTAACGTGGGAAAGGAAATAGTCAATCAAGTCCAGGAAGCACAGAGAGTCCCATACAGGATAAACCCTAGGAGAAATACATCAAGACACATATTAATCAAACAAAAAAAATTAAATTCAAAGAAAAAATATTAAAAGCATCAAGGGAAAAGCAAAAAATAACATACAAAGGAATCCTCATAAGGTTATCAGTTGATTTTTCAGCAGAAACTCTGCAGGTCAGAAGGAAGTGGCAGGATATACTTTAAGTGATGAAACAGAAAAACCTACAACCCAGATGACTCTACCCAGCAAAGATCTCATTCAGATTCGATGGAGAAATCAAAAGCTTTTCAGACAAGCAAAAGCTAAGAGAATTCAGCACCACAAAATCAGCTTTACACCAAATGCTAAAGGAACTTCTCTAGGCGGGAAACACAAGAGAAGAAAAAGATCCACAAAAACAAACCCAAAACAATTAAGAAAATGGTAATAGGAACATTCAAGGATAATAACCTTGAATGTAAATGGATTAAATGCTCCAAACAAAAGACACAGACTGGCTGAATGGATACAAAAACAAGACCTATATATATGCCGTCTACAAGAGACCCACTTCAGACCTAGGGACACTTACAGACTGAAAGTGAGGGGATGGAAAAAGATATTCCATGCAAATGGAAATCAAAAGAAAGCTGGAGTAGCAATTCTCATATCAGACAAAATAGACTTTAAAATAAAGACTATTAAAAGGGACAAAGAAGGACACTACTTAATGATCAAGGGATCTATCCAAGAAGAAGACATAACAATTATATATATTTATGTACCCAACATAGGAGCACCTCAAGGCAAATACTAACAGCCATAAAAGGGGAAATTGACAGTAACACAATAATAGTAGGGAACTTTAATACCTCACTTACACCAGTGGACAGATCATCCAAACAGAAAATGAATAAGGAAACACAAGCTTTAAAGACACAATAGACCAGACAGATTTAATCGATATATATATATATATATATATATATATATATATATTTTTGTGGTACGCGGGCCTCTCGCTGTTGTGGCCTCTCCCGTTACGCAGCACAGGTTCTGGACGCGTAGGCTCAGTGGCCATGGCTCACGGGCTTGGTTGCTCCGCAGCATGTGGGATCTTCCCAGACTGGGGCACGAACCCGTGTCCCCTGCATCGGCAGGCGGACTCTCAACCACTGCGCCACCAGGGAAGCCCTTTAATCGATATTTATGGGACACTCCATTCGAAAACAACAGAATACACTCTCTTCTCAAGTGCACACAGAACATACTCAAGGATAGATTACATCTTGGGTCACAAATTAAGCCTTGGAAAATTTAAGAAAATTGAAATCATATCAAGCATCTTTTCTGACCACAATGCTATGAGATTGGAAATCAATTACAGGAAAAAAACTGTAAAAGACACAAATACATGGAGACTAACAGTGCGCTACTGAATAACCAAGAGATCACTAAAGAAATCAAAGAAGACATTAAAAAATACATAGAAACAAATGACAACAAAAACATGATGACCCAAAACCTATGTGACGCAGCAAAAGCAGTTCTAAGAGGGAAGTATATAGCCATTCAATCTCACCTTAAGAAGCAAGAAAAATCTCAAATAAACAATCTAACCTTACACCTAAAGCAACTAGAGAAAGAAGAACAAAGAAAATCCAAAGTCAGTAGAAGGCAAGAAATCATACAGATCAAAGCAGAAATAAATGAAATAGAAACGAAGAAAACAATAGCAAAGATCAATAAAACTAAAAGTTGGTTCTTTGAGAAGATAAACAAAATTGATAAACCTTTAGCCAGACACATCAAGAAAAAAAGGGAGAGGACTCAAATCAATAAAATTAGAAATGAAAAGGGAGAAATCACAACTGACACTGCAGAAATACAAAGGATTACAAGAGACTACTACAAACAACTCTAGGCCAATAAAATGGACAACCACAAAGAAAAGGACAAACTCTTGGAAAGGTACAGTTTTTGAAGACGGAACCTGGAAGAATTAGAAAATATAAACAGACCTATCACAAGTAATGAAATTGCAACTGTAACTAAAAGTCTCCCAACAAACAAAAGTTCAGGACCAGATAGCTTCACAGGCAAATTCCATCACACATTTAGAGAAGAACTAACACCTATCCTTCTCAAACTCTTCCAAAAAATTGCTGATGGAGGAACACTCCCAAATTTGTTCTATGAGGCCACCATCACTCATACCAAAACCAGACAAAGGTATCACACAAAAAGAAAATTACAGACCAATATCACTGATGAATATAGATGCAAAAATCCTGAACAAAATACTACCAAACAGAATCCAACAACACACTGAAAGGATCATACACCATGATCAAGTGGGATTTATCCCAGGAATGCAAGGATTCTTCAATATACGCAAATCAATCAGTGTGAAACACCATATTAACAAATTAAGGAATAAAAACCATATGATCATCTCAATAGATTCAGTAAAAGCTTTTGACAAAATTCAACACCCATTTGTGATAAAAACTCTCCAGAAAATGGGCATAGAGGGAACCTACCTCAACATAATAAAAGCCATATATGACAAACCCAAAGCAAACATCATTCTCAATGGTTAAAAACTGAAAGCATTTCCGTTAAGATCAGGAACAAGACAAGGATGGCCACTCTCATCATTCTTATTCAACATAGTTTTGGAAGTCTTAGCCATGGCAATCAGAGAAAGAAAAAGAACTAAAAGGAATACAAACTGGAAAAGAAGTAAAACTGTCACTGTTTGCAGATGACATGATACTATATGCAGAAAATCATAAAGATGCCAGTAGAAAACTACTAGAACTAATCAATGAATTTGGTAAAGTTGCAGGAAACAAAATTAATGCACAGAAATCTCTGGCATTCCTATACACTAACAATGAAAAAACAGAAAGACAAATTAAGGAAACAATCCTATTTACCATCTCAACAAAAAGCATAAAATACCTAGGAATAAACCTACCTAAGGAGGCAAAAGAATTGTACTCAGAAAACTATAAAACACTGATGAAAGAAATCAAAGATGATATAAACAGATGGAGATATATACCATGTTCTTGGATTGGAAGAATCAACATTGTGAAAATGATTACACTACCCAAAGCAATCTATATATTCAATGCAATACCAATCAAAACACCAATGGCATTCTTCACAGAATTAGAACAAAAAGTGTTATAATTTGTATGGAAACACAAAAGACCCCGAATAGCCAAAGCAATCTTGAGAAAGAAAAATGCAGCCGGAGGAATCAGGCTCCCTGACTTCAAACTATATTACAAAGCTACAGTAATTAACACAGTATGGTATCGGCACAAAAAACAGAAATATAGATCAATGGTACAGGATAGAAAGCCCAGAGATAAAGCCACACAAATATGGTCACCTAATTTACGACAAAGGAGGCAAGAACATACAATGGAGAAAAGCAGCCTCTTCAATAAGTGGTGCTTAGAAAACTGGACAACTACATGTAAAAGAATGAAATTAGAACACTGCCTAATACCATACACAAAAATAAACTCCAAATGGATTAAAGACCTAAATGTAAGACCGGACACTATAAAACTCTTAGCAGAGAACATAGGAAGAACACTCTTTGACATAAACCACAGCAGGATCTTTTTTGACCCACCTCCTAGAGTAATGAAAATAAAACAAAAATAAACAAATGGGACCTAATGAAACTCAAAAGCTTTTGCACAGCAAAGGAAACCATAAACAAGACCAAAAGACAGCCCTCGGAATGGGAGAAAATATTTGCAAATGAAGCAACGGACAAAGGATTAATCTCCAAAATATACAAACAACTCATGGAGCTCAATATCAAAAAAATAAACAACCTAATTAAAAAATAGACATTTCACCAAAAAAGATATGCAGATGGCCAAAAGGCATATGAAGAGATGCTCAACATCACTAATTATCAGAGAAATGCAAATTGAAACTACAGTAAGGTATCACCTCACATTGGTTAGAATTGGGTATCATCAGAAAATCTACAAACAACAAATGCTGGAGAGGGTATGGAGTAAAGTGAACCCTTTTGCACTGCTGGTGGGAATGTAAATTGAAACAGCCACTATGGAGAACAGTATGGAAGTTCCTTAAAAAACTAAAAATAGAACTACCACATGACCCAGCAATCCCACTACTGGGCATATACCCTGAAAAAGCTAATTCAAAAGGATACATGTACCTCAATGTTCACTGCAGCTCTATTTACAATAGTCAGGACATGGAAACAACCTAAATGTCCAATGATAGATGAATGGATAAAGAAAATGTGCATATACACAATGGAATATTACTCAGCCATGAAAAGGAACAAAACTGGGTCATTTATAGAGATGTGGTGGACCTAGAGTCTGTCATACAGAGTGAAGTAAGCCAGAAAGAGAATAACAAATATCGTATTTTAACGCATATATGCGGAATCTAGAAAAATGGTACTGATGAACCTATTTGCAGGGCAGGAATAGAGACGTAGATGTAGAGAACGGACATATGGACACAGAAGGGGATGGGGAGGGTGGGACAAATTGGGAGATTAGGTTTGACATAAATACACTACCATGTGTAAAATAGCTAGCTAGTGGGAACCTGCTGTATAGAGCAAGGAGCTCAGCTTGGTGCTCTGTGATGACTTAGATGGGTGGGATGGAGGGATGGGAGGGAGGTCCAAGAGGGAGGGGATGTAGGTATGCATGTAGCTGGTTCGCTTCATTGTGCAGCAGAAACTGACACAACACTGTGAAGTAATTTTACTCCAATTAAAAAAAAAAAGAATACATCTAAATGTGGAGCTACTCTTGCTGGACACAAACAGGAGTCTGCAAGAAAGGCTCTTCTATAAACAAAGCTGTAAAGATACACATGGCGTCGGGTAGGAAGAGAGGAGAAGCAATCAAGCAAGACCCACACGTTTAGCAGGACACAGAGAAGAAGGGAGATATGATGGGCTCAGAGATCCTCCCTGCAGAGTTAGGGGTTTGAACCACTTTTGGGAACACCAGCCCTGGGGTCCAACACAAGGAAGACAAGTCCCCTTAGATGGTTTGAAGACCAGTGGGACTTAGAAGAGGGTTGTAAGAAGCCGAGACTCTGCTCATGAAGAGCAGGTGCACATGCTTGCCTACTCTAGGGAACAAGGGGGAGGATGCAGATTTAAAACAGTGTGGGGCTCTGGCTGGTTTCCCACAACTGCTCCTGTCTGCAGCAAGTACCTGATCCAGCTGCTCTTGCTCCCGTGCAGCTCTCTACTAGGATGGAGGTGCTTTAGGGGGTCGGGGGGAGTTCACACTTAGAGGAAATGAACCAGCTTGGACCCGACCCTCAGGGCTTAGGGATAGGTAACTATTTCACCTAATTTCATAGAGAAAGAGAAAGTTAAACAAAATGGGAAGACAGAAGAAATTGTTTCAAATGAAAGAACAGGGAAATAAACCTGAAGAAAACCCTAATGAAACAGAGATAAATAACTTACCAGATAAAGGGTCCAAAGCATTAGTAATAAGAATGCTAACTGAACTTGGTTAAAAAAAAATAGATGAACACAGGAAGAATTTTAACAAGGAACCAGAAAATATAAAAAAAAAAAAAAAAAGAAAAAGAAAAACCAAACGGAGCTCAAAAATAAAATAACTGAAATGGAAAATACACTAGAAGGAATTAATAGAAGATTAGGTGATACAGAAGAACACATAAGCAATCTGGAAGAGAGAATAATGAAATCACCCAATCAGAACAGCAAAAAGAAAAACGAATTTTAAAAAATGGTTAAGGGACCTCTGGGACAATGTCAAGTGTTGTAACATTCACATTATAGGGGTCCCAGAAGGTGAAAAGAGACAGAAAGGGATAGAAAATGTATTTGATGAAATTATGGCTGAAAAGTTCCTGAAGTCGAAGAAGGAAACTGATTTCTAGTACAGGAAGCACAGGTAGTCCCAAACAAATGAACATAAAGAGACCTACATTGAGACATATCATAATTAAAATGGCAAAGGCTAGAGATAAAAAGAGAATTTTAAAGACAGCAAAAGAAAAACAGAGTCACATACAAGGGAATCCCTCTAAGGCTATCAGCTGATTTTTCTGCGGGAACTTTGCAGGCCAGAAGGAAGCAGCATGATATCTTCAAAATCTTGAAAGGGAAAAACCTGCAACCTAGGATACTCTATCCAACAAGGTTATCATTCAGAATTGAAGGAAATATGAATTTCTCTGACAAGCAAAAACTAAAAGTTCATCAATTACTAAAGTGACCCTAAAAGAAAAAGGTCTCTTTAAGTGGAAAAGAAAAGGCTACAACAAGAAGTGAGAATTTATAAGAAAAGAAAAATCCCACAGGTAAAGGCAAATATACAGTAAAGGCTGTGGATCAGTCACTTAAATAAGTGAGCATGAAGACTGAAAGACAAAGACTGTAAAATCAACTATAACTATAATAAACAGTTAAGGGATATGCATGAAGATGTAAAATATGGCATCAAAACCACAAAACATGGGGAAAGGGAGTAAAAATGTAGATCTTTTAGAATGTGTTTGAACTTGTGATTATCAGTTTAAAACAAGTAGATATAGCTATAGGTCAATACATGAACCCCATGGTGACCACAAATCAAAAGCCTACAATAGATACACAAAAACTAAAGAGAAAAGAACACAAGCATACCACTAAAGAAAATCATCAGACCACAAGGGAACAAACTAAAGGAAGAGAAAAAAGCAGAACTACAATAACAACCAGTAAATAAGTAAGAAAATGGCAATAAGTACACACCATAATCAAGTAGGATTTATTCCAGGGATGCAAAGATGGTTCAATATCTGCAAATCAACCAATGTGATACACCACATTAACAAAACAAAGGATAAAAATCACATGATCATCTCAATAGACACAGAAAAAGAATTTGACAAAATTCAACATGTATTCATGATAAACTCTCATCAAAGTTGATACAGAGGGAACATATCTCAACATGATAAAGGCCGTTTATGACAAACACACAGCTAACATACTCAATCGTGAAAAGTTGAAAGATTTTCCTCTACAATCAGGAACAAGACAAGGATGCCCACTCTCAGAACATCTATTTAACATAGTATTAGAAGCCCTAGCCACAGCAAGCAGACAAGAAAAAGAAATAAAAAGGCATCCAAATTGGAAGAGAATAAGTTAAACTGTCACTATTTGCAGATGACATGACCATATACACAAAACCCTGAAGTGTCCACCAAAATTTAACTGGATTCCCCCACCGCCCCCAAAATGGGACCTAATGAAACTTAAAAGCTTTTGCACAGCAAAGGAAACCATCAACAAAATGAAAAGACAACCTACTGAATGGGAGAAAATATTTGCAATGATATGACCAATAAGGAGTTAATATTCAAAATATACAGCTCATATAAGTCAATATCAGAAAAACAACTCAATTAAAAAATGGACAGAAGACCTGAATAGACATTTTTTCAAAAAAGACATACAGATGGCAAACAGGCACATGAAAAGATGCTCAACACTGCTAGTCATCAGAAAAATGCAAATCATAACCACAGTGAGATATCACCTCACACCTGTCAGAAAACAACAAAAAGTCCACAAATAACAAGTATTGGGAAGAATGTGGAGCAAAGAGAACCCTAATACACTGTTGGTGGGAATGTAAACTGGTAGGGTCACTATGGAAAACAGTACGGAGGTTCCCCAAAAAAGCTAAAAACAGAACTGCCATATGATCCAGCAACTGCAATCCTGGGTATATATCTGAAGAAAACAAAAAACAGTAATTTGAAAAGATATATGCACCCCAATGTTCATAGCAGCATTATTTACAATAGCCAAGAAATAGAAGCAACCTAAGTGTCCATTAACAAATGAATGGATAAAGAGGATGTGGTATATATAGGCAATGAAATATTACTCGGTCATAAAAAGGAATGAAATTTTCCCATCTGCAGCAACATAGATGGACCTGGAGGATATCATGCTTAGTGAAATAAGTAAGCCAGAGAAAGACAAATGCTGTATATTAGCACTTACGTGTGGAACCTAAAATAAAAATACCAAACAAATGTAACAAAACAGAAACAGACTTACAGATATAGAGAACAAGCTAGTGGTTACCAACGGGGAAAGGGATGGAAGAGGGGTAAGATAAGGGTCGGGGATTAAGAGGTACAAACAGGCCTGGGGCCCGCCTTTCCAGGGCCAGCCATGGCATGCTGGGCAGCCCCAAGGTGTGGCCCTCAGCTGAGAGCAGGGAGCCCTTCCCCGGCCCCTTGCGCCCTCCCAGACCAGCAGTGAGCGGGGGATGACTTGAAGTGGGTGCTCTGTGGTGACAGGCCTTGCTGGCACAGTCTATTTCTGGACAGGTTCTCACAGTCTCCCGTTGGGGACCGTTTTGTTCTTCCCTGGGCAGCATGAGCTTCTCAAGTTGCCCACAGACCGGGGCTCAGCCCACAGGAGCCAGAGTGCTGCAGGCGGCCCCACACAGGCAGGCTGCATGCCGAGCAGGCCTGCACTCCCCCTGCCAAGGACTGGGACTGGAGAGTGACTGCACTGGCTGCTGAAGACAAAGCAGAAAGCGTGTCCTGCCTCCACTGTGTTCTGGGCACTGAGCAGCTGTCACAGGCCTTGTTGGTGCTAGGTGAGGGTCCTGAGCACTCCTCCTTTGGAGTGGGCTCCCCAGAGGGGCCTGGCCCCAACAGCTCAGGGTCCCTCCCAGCCCCCATGTCTCTGGCCCAGGCCTCAGGCCCATGTGTACAGGGCAGGGCGGCTGGCACTAGATGTGTGGGACTGGGGACTTCCTTGGGGACAGAAGGACTGCTGGGCCAGCTGGGCATGTGGGAGTCACTAAGGGGGTGGTCCGAAGCAGGCTGTGGGGGCCACAGGGGGGGCCTGCTTCTGGACAGGCCAGGGCTCCGGGGTTGCTCAGCCCACGTGCAGCACTGTTTTCAGGCCTTGCCTGCTGCCTGCAGTGTCCCCAGGAGCTAGTGCCCCAGGGGCTGAGCTCCACTGGGGGTGGGGGTGGGGGAGCAAGGGGAGAGGTGGGGTCGGCCTTCTGCCTAAGCCAACCATCATGAGATCTGGCTGTGCTCCGTGGTCATACGAATCCCGACCAGCCCTGGCTGAGAGTCTTGTGCTCCTGTGAGAGCTGCTGACCTGCTTGGTGGGGGTGGGTGTCTATAGGCCATTGTCTCAAGGCCTGTTTATGTTTTCCTTTCACTAAGGGTTTTTAGTTTGGGTTTATTTTGGTTGGGTTCGCACTAATTCTTAAGATGCTGTGAGAACCGTTTCATCCGAATGCCAAATAAATTTGTGTTCTGGGAAAAAAAAAAAAAGAGGTACAAACAACTATGTATAAAATAAATAAGATGTAAGGATAGATTGTCCAATGCAGGGAATATTGCCAATATTTTATAACAACTTTAAATGGAGTACAATCTATAAAAATATTGAGTCACTATGTTGTACACCTGAAACTAATATAATATTGGAAATCAACAATACTTTCATTTTAAAAAGTTAAATAAATAATAATAAAGGTGTCCTAAAGACAAAAAAATGGGTGAAGAACATGAGTGTCTCAAAATACAAATGAACAACTAAAAATATGAAAAGATGTCCAATTTTATGCATAATTAAAGGCAAGAAAATTAAAACATCATTAACTTAGCATATTAAAAATTTTTGATAATACGTAACTTTGGCAAGTGTATGAGTAACAAGGTGTATGGATAAACTCTTACTCCGTGTCACCTGGAAATACACAGTCTTTTGAGAGTATAATTTGGGAATATTGATTAAAATGAATAATATACAAACTCTTTGACCTACCAATTCCACTTTTAGTAAGTGATCCTACAGACACATTTGCACAATTGTGCTAATATATATTTTCCAGAATATTTGTTGCATATATATTTTGTTGATAAAATACTGGAAACAATTTAAATAGGATTTCCAAACAATAAAATACTAGTCAACCAAAGAATGAGGCAGAACTGTGTATAGTAATATGCAAAGATGCTCCAGACGTTCAGTGAGGGAAAAAATATCGTACAGAACACTATACTTGTATATATGTATGTCTATGCTTATAATATACGGCCATATATGCACAGAAATATTGGGAAGGCATGTAAGACACTTTGTGTTTTTCTCTCTCAGGTGTACAATTGGAGGGGGCAGGGAGAAGAGAAATTGTTTTTCTTTATACTTTTCTGTACTGCTACATTTTCTAGAGTGCAAATTTGTTACTTTATAGTAAACACACTAATTTGTTGCACCTTGCTTAGCTAATTAGCTCTTAAATTGAAGCTTCACTGAAAACATTTTGGAAAACAACCAGGATAAAACCTCTAGTGTCTAGGCCAGTGCAGATGCATGGTTCAGGCCCTAAATTTAATCTCTGTGTGTGGCCAGCTTTACCTTTGGTAGGATGCTTAGATAAGCGGACTCGCTGGAAGCTTTCAGAAAGGCAGAGGAGGGCGGTGGGGGAGTCCTGGTGAGGTCTCTGATCAGTTCATCATTCCTGGAGCTCCTGAGGGAAAGGAAGCTGGCGCTACTCTGACTGAGGCTCCCGAAGCCTGCCAGGTCTGCATCGTGGAGAGAGCTTTTCTGGTGGCACCTGTATCTGGTGTCAGGGCTCACCAGGGCTTCTTCAAACACAGACTCCTCATCAGAGAGCTGCAGCTTCTCCAGTTCCTTATTGATTTTCTGTACATCTGCCACGGTGGTGCCAGTGGACACGTGACTGTCAGGCTTTGTGTACTCAGCACAGAGACTGAGGATGGTCTCCAGACGCTGTCTCTCCTAGAACACAGAGGAGGGAAGGTCAGTGAGTTTGTGAGAAGGAGACAGCTCCGAATAAAAAGACGGAAGAGGCTGGGACCCCTGGTGAATTCAACCCACACATAATCCCACAGATACTTGGCTGGTGATGTATTTCATCTTTGATAAACCCATTTATAAATCCAGATGAAACCTAGATTAACAATGCCTGATTTTCCTCTCAAATTCAATTCTTTATTTGTATATCCCAGTGCTGATCTTAGCACATACTAGCACTCAGTGAGACCCTTCTTGATTTATCAATTTTCCAAACACTTCAAATGTTTTCGTTTAACCTCCTTTTTTAAATCTTCATGCCCTTCCCTTCCTCTACTATCCACCTTCAACAATATCTAGCTCATTCATCACTGGAGACTTAATATTTGAGCTTAAAATTAATTTTCTAGGGCTTCCCTGGTGGTGTAGTGGTTAAGAATCCGCCTGCCAATGCAGGGGACATGGGTTCAAGCCCTGGTCCGGGAAGATCCCACATGCCGCAGAGCAACTAAGCCAGTGCGCCACACTAATGAGCCTGCGCTTTGGAGCCCGCGAGCCACAATTACTGAAACCCATGCGCCTAGAGCCTGTGCTCCACAATGAACGAAGAGTAGCCCCCACTCACCGCAACCAGAGAAAAAGCCTGCATGCAGCAACGAAGACCCAACACAGCCTAAAATAAATAAATTTTTTTAAAAACTATTTTAAAAAAATTTCTCTAACTTCCTTATAGAAATGTCATTCTACTGTTTAGACACACAAAAGGAAAATGCTACTTTAGAAAAGGCTTAATTTGAAAGGCATAATAACTAGGTCTTCAATTTTTTTCTTGAAATGCTCCAAATTTTTTAAAACTCTTTTTTATGTCTTGTCACCATATAAAGGTCTTTCCCACCAATTTCTCAAATGAAAAATTGAAATGATTTTTAAAAAAAGAGAATGTCACAAGAAGATGAAGAACACTTAACATCACGTCCAGATAGAAAGAGAGCAACATATTTCAAATTCTGAGATCATTCAATCTTTGAATCATTTAGCTGGAAAATAAAATGATAGTTTATTTGTCTAAAAAAAATTAATATAAGGCCATTGATGTCTATAATGGTAGCACTAACTGACACTTCACCAAGCTTCCCATGTAAAACACGTAGGTATTTATGATTTTTGACTTTAAGTAAACTTACTATACCTTTGTGAACAAGGGGATATAGTTTACAAAATGCTTATCATAAACCTAGACAGCACTCTTTGGAGTGGGGAATCTCAACATCTTCACCTTTCATATTAGCCCAACTGCCGAAGTGAAAAAAAATAATAAAAGAGCAAAAATCATCTTTGGTTATTACATCTACCACATTGAAAAGAGAATTCAAAACCCTTCCATAGAAAAATGTTTTCCAACCTAAACAGGAGGGAAATCCAAAAGGGAGGGGCTATATGTATATGTATGGCTGATTCATTTTGTTGTGCAGTAGAAGCTAACAACATTGTAACGCAACTATACTCCAATAAAAATTAATTTAAAAAAAAAAAAGAAAAGAGAAACGTTTTCCAAACTGGTTATCAGTAACAAAATAGAAAAGTGTTAAGCAGCCCTGGGCTGCTGTTTTTAATATCTAATTGCAGAAAATTGGTAAAAACAAAATTCTGAAGGTAGTTCTCTTTATTAGCAGAAGAGTATCAAATAGAAAAGTCAGATAGGAACAGACTAACATAATTCCCTGGTTTTCATTAAATACATCCATTAAATGACAAAATAGCATGAAATGACTTTCATCTGTCCTCTAAAGTACTCTCCCCACCCCAAAAATGCAACAGCTTGATCAAAAGGACTATTAAACGGGTTCTTATAAGCCCCACCTCCCTTTCACTGCCTGAACTTCTGGACTCCAGCTGCAGCTCCATCCTCATGGCCTCGTCCCACGGAAGGCACTCGGCTGCACAACCTCATCCCAGGCGCTTCTGCACCCTGTCCATCCAGGAGCCCTGATGCTTATTTATCTCTGTAGCTGCTACCAGCTGCCAAGCCCTACCCACCTGGGGAAGGAGGGGGGGACACACAGCATTCATTGCCTTATTTTAAACTCCAACAATCTAGAAAAGTCTGCATGTGAATATGCAAAGACAACTTCAAGGGCGTATGTGAGGAAGGGGACAGGAACAAGATGTTATATTTTACCCCTTCTCAAAAGCATCTGCATTAGAGGCTAATCTCCAAAGAAAAGTTCTCTTTCTGCCATGTAGGTGAATTAAGTTGAAGCATCTAAACTCAGTCTTTGCTAATCTTCATAGATGACAGTGTGTATGCATTCACCTCAACATTCATTAGATTTGGGATTATCGGAAAGTTGTCAGTTTCTCTTTACCAGGGCACTAATGAACAGTGCGGTCCTCAAAAGCATGAAAGGTACTTCTGCCCAGCCTGTCATACATCGCAAAATTCCTCCCACATCTCCTTCCCAAAATAGTTTCTTTTGCTGCCAATGCCATTGCTTAATTCCAGAGGGAATAAATGATCCCAGCCAAAAGATGAATGCTATTTCAGACAGTGAAACAGTATTCAAAGGCGGGTACACAGGAAGTTTGGTCTACTGCTATGTGCTTCTCTCTATTCTTATCACCCCATTCACAGCCCATCTGTTCAGGTTTGAATCACACATGGATGCAGCACTGCTGCCCACGAGTCTAACAGAAATCCAGGCCGTGCTGAGACACACTGGCCCCATAAGAACTGCATCAAAGAAAAATAAACTGATGATGAGAAGTGCGTCAGAAGAAAGTCTGCGAGGCATTTCAGAAAGCACAAGAAGCCTTTTAAGGAAACCCTGCACAGAATTTACCCTCATAACTCTCCCTTGAGCCCTCTTTATCTTTCCCATTCATCACGCCAATATTCTCCACTCTGCATGACCTAAAACGAGGGCGGCCATTCCACATAGGACACTTTTGAGAATCAGATAGGGCACTATTAATAATTACACTGCGACAGCAAGTGCAAACTGGCACTGGCAACCTGAGATGTGTGGCTCTCTTCCTAAAATTCAATTTTCTTTGAGGCTTCACCTAACAACCTGCTGAATTAGGAGGCTACCCTCCTTGACATCTCCAATTCCTACCCACCTTTCCAAAGCAGCAATCCACACAGCATTCTCATGAAAAAGGCACCAATAGAGAGCCCAAATATCTAAATGGCCCAAAACATTGGTGTTAAGGGTTTAGAACGTAGGTCCCTTTGAATTATATTATTTAAAATACATTTTAATTTTTTTCTCTCTCTCCATTTTCCCTTTCCTGCAACTCCATATATCAAAGAAAGCTTTGAAGGGGACAAAAGAGCTTAACAAATATACCTGAAGGGGGGACCAGGAGAAGATGGCAGAAGAGTAAGACGCGGAGATCACCTTCCTCCCCACAGATACATCAGAAATACATCTACCCGTGGAAATGCTCCTACAGAACACCTACTGAACGCTGGCAGAAGAGCTCAGACCTCCCAAAAGGCAAGAAACTCCCCACATACCTGGGTAGGGCAAAAGAAAAAAGAATAAACAGAGGCAAAAGAATAGGGACGGGACCTACACCAGTGGGAGGGAGCTGTGAAGGAGGAAAGGTTTCCACACACTAGGAAGCCCCTTCGCGGGCAGAGATGGGAGGTGGGCATGGGGGGAAGTTTCAGAGCCGCGGAGGAGAGCGCAGCAACAGGGGTGCGGAGGGCAAAGCGGAGAGATTCCCGCACAGAGGATCGGTGCCGACCGGCACTCAGCAGCCCGAGAGGCTTGTGTGCTCACCTGCCGGAATGGGTGGGGGCTGGGAGCTGGGAGCTGAGGCTCGGACTTCGGTCAGAGCACAGGGAGAGGACTGGGGTTGGCTGTGTGAACCTGAAGGGGGCTAGTGCGCCACAGCTAGCCGGGAAGGAGTCCGGGAAAGTCTGGAGATGCCGAAGAGAAGAGACTTTTTCTTCCCTCTTTGTTTCTCCTGCGCGAAGAGAGGGGATTAAGAGCGGCGCGTAAAGGAGCTCCAGAGACGGGCGCGAGCCGCGGCTAAAAGCGCGGACCCCAGAGATGGGCATAGACGCTAAGGCTGCTGCTGCCGCCACCAAGAAGCCAGTGAGCAAAAACAGGTCACTAACCCCACCTCCCCTGCCGGGATCCTGTGCAGTCCGCCACTGCCAGGGTCCCGTGATCCAGGGACAACTTCCCTGGGAGAACAGAGAACGCACAGCGCGCCTCAGGCTGGTGCAACGTCACGTTGGCCTCTGCAGCCGCAGGCTCGCCCCGCACTCCGTGCCCCTCCCTACCCCTGGCCTGAGGGAGCCAGAGCCCTCGAATCAGCTGCTCCTTTAACCCCATCCTGTCTGAACGAAAAACAGGCGCCCTCAGGCGACCTACATGCAGAGGCGGGGCCAAAACCAAAGCTGAACGCTGGGAGCTGTGCGAACACAGAAGCGAAAGGGAAATCTCTCCCAGCAGGCTCAGAAGCAGCGGATTAAAGCTCCCCAATCAACTTGACGTACCCTGCATCTGTGGAATACATGAATAGACAATGAATCATCCCAAATTGAGGAGGCAGACTTTGGGAGCAAGATATATTATTTTTTCCACTTTTCCTCTTTTTGTGAGTGTGTATGTGTATGCTTCTGGGTGAGATTTTGTCTGTATAGCTTTGCTTTCACCGTTTGTCCTAGGATTCTGTCCCTCCGTTCTTTTTTTTCTTTTCTTTTCTTTTTTTTAATAACTATTTTATTTTATCCTACTTTATTTTATACTATCCTCTTTCTTTCGTTCTTTCTATTTTTGCTCCCTTTTATTCTGAGCCGTGTGGATGAAAGGCTCTTGGTGTTCCAGCCAGGAGTCAGTGCTGTGCCTCTGAAGTGGGAGAACCAGCTTCAGGACACTGGTCCACAAGACACCTCCCAGCTCCACGTAATATCAAACAGCAAAAATCTCCCAGAGATCTCCATCTCAACACCAACACCCAGCTTCACTCAACGACCAGCAAGCTACAGTGCTGGACACCCTATGCCAAACAACTAGCAAGACAGGAACACAGCCTCCATCCACTAGCAGAGAGGCAGCCTAAAATCATAATAAGGCCACAGACACCCCAAAACACACCACCAGACGTGGACCTGCACACCAGAAAGACAAGATCCAGACTCATCCACCAGAACACAGGCACTAGTCCCCTCCACCAGGAAGCCTACACAACCCACTGAACCAACCTTAGCCACCGGGGACAGACACCAAAAACAACAGGAACTATGAACCTGCAGCCTGTGAAAAGAAGATCCCAAACACAGTAAGTAAGCAAAATGAGAAGACAGAAAAACACACAGCAGATGAAGGAGCAAAGTAAAAACCCACCAGACCTAACAAATGAAGAGGAAATAGGCAGTCTACCTGAAAAAGAATTCAGGGGCTTTGTGGCGCAGTGGTTGAGAGTCCGCCTGCCACTGCAGGGGACATGGGTTTGTGCCCCGGTTCAGGAGGATCCCACATGCCCCAGAGTGGCTGGGCCCGTGAGCCATGGCTGCTGAGCCTGCACGTCTGGAGCCTGTGCTCCACAACGGGAGAGGCCACAACAGTGAGAGGCCCGCGTACCGCAATAAAAAAAAAAAAAATTCAGAATAATGATAGTAAAGATGATCCAAAATCTTGGAAATAGAGTAGAAAAAAATGCAAGAAACATTTAACAAGGACCTAGAAGAACTAAAGAGGAAACCAGCAATGATGAACAACACAATAAATAAAATAAAAATACTCTAGAAGGGATGAACAGCAGAATAACTGAGGCAGAAGAACAGATAAGTGACCTGGAAGATAAAATAGTGGAAATAATTACTGCAGAGCAGAATAAAGAAAAAAGAATGAAAAGAACTGAGGACAGTCTCAGAGACCTATAGGACAACATTAAATGCACCAACATTCGAATTATAGAAGAAGAAGAGAAAAAGAAAGGGACTGAGAAAATATTTGAAGAGATTTTAGTTGAAAACTTCCCTAATATGGGAAAGGAAATAGTTAATCAAGTCCAGGAAGGACAGAGAGTCCCATACAGGATGAATCCAAGGAGAAACACGCCAAGACACATATTAATCAAACTATCAAAAATTAAATACAAAGAAAGCATATTAAAAGCAGCAAGGGAAAAACAACAAATAACACACAAGGGAATCCCCATAAGGTTAACAGCTGATCTTTCAGCAGAAACTCTGCAAGCCAGAAGGGACTGGCAGGACATATTTAAAGTGATGAAGGAGAAAAACCTGCAACCAAGATTACTCTACCCAGCAAGGATCTCATTCAGATTTGATGGAGAAATTAAAACCTTTACAGACAAGCAAAAGCTGAGAGAGTTCAGCACCACCAAACCAGCTTTACAACAAATGCTAAAGGAACTTCTCTAGACAAAAACACAAGAGAAGGAAAAGTCCTATAATAACGAACCCAAAACAATTTAGAAAATGGGAATAGGAACATACATATCGATAATTACCTTAAATGTAAATGGACTAAATGCTCCCACCAAAAGACACAGATTGGCTGAATGGATACAAAAACAAGACCCATATATATGCTGTCTACAAGAGACCCACTTCAGACCTAGAGACACATACAGACTGAAAGTAAGGGGATGGAAAAAGATATTCCATGCAAATGGAAACCAAAAGAAAGCTGGAGTAGCAATTCTCATATCAGACAAAATAGACTTTAAAATAAGGACTATCAGAAGAGACAAAGAAGGACACTACATAATGATTAAGGGATCGATCCAAGAAGAAGATATAACAATTGTAAATATTTATGCACCCAACATAGGAGCACCTCAATAGGAGCACCTCAATACATAGGGCAAATACTAACAGCCATAAAAGGGGAAATTGACAGTAACACGCTATAACACCCCACTTTCCCCAATGGACAGATCATCCAAAATGAAAATAAATAAGGAAACACAAGCTTTAAATGATACATTAAACAAGATGGACTTATTTGATATTTATAGGACATTCCATCCAAAAACAACAGAATACACATTTTTCTCAAGTGCTCATGGAACATTCTCCAGGATAGATCATATCTTGGGTCACAAATCAAGCCTTGGTAAATTTAAGAAAATTGAAATTGTATCAAGTATCTTTTCCGAGCACAACGCTATGACACTAGATATCAATTACAGGTGAAGATCTGTAAAAAGTACAAACACATGGAGGCTAAGCAATACACTACTTAATAACCAAGAGATCACTGAAGAAATCAAAGAGGAAATCTAAAAATACCGGAAACAAATGACAATGAAAACACAATGACCCAAAACCTATGGGGATGCAGCAAAAGCAGTTCTAAGAGGGAAGTTTATAGCAATACAAGCCCACCTTAAGAAGCAGGAAACATCTCGAATAAACAACCTAACCTTGCACCTCAAGCAATTAGAGAAAGAAGAACAAAAAAACCCCAGAGTTAGCAGAAGGAAAGAAATCATAAAAATCAGATCAGAAATAAATGAAAAAGAAATGAAGGAAACAATAGCAAAGATCAATAAAACTAAAAGCTGGTTCTTTGAGAAGATAAACAAAATAGATAAACCATTAGCCAGACTCATCAAGAAAAAAAGGGAGAAGACTCAAATCAATAGAATCAGAAATGAAAAAGGAGAAGTAACAACTGACACTGCAGAAATACAAAAAATCATGAGGGATTACTACAAGCAACTCTATGCCAATAAAATGGACAATCTGGAAGAAATGGACAAATTCTTAGAAATGCACAAACTGCCAAGACTGAATCAGGAAGAAATAGAAAATATGAACAGACCAATCACAAGCACTGAAATTGAAACTGCGATTAAAAAATCTTCCAACAACAAAAGCCCAGGACCAGATGGCTTCACAGGCGAATTCTATCAAACATTTAGAGAAGAGCTAACACCTATCCTTCTCAAACTCTTCCAAAATATAGCAGAGGGAGGAACACTCCCAAACTCATTCTACGAGGCCACCATCACCTTGATACCAAAACCAGACAAGGATGTCACAAAGAAAGAAAACTACAGGCCAATATCACTGATGAACATAGATGCAAAAATACTGAACAAAATACTACCAAACAGCATCCAAAAGCACACTAAAAGGATCATACACCATGATCAAGTGGGGTTTATTCCAGGAATGCAAGGATTCTTCAATATACGCAAATCAATCAATGTGATACACCATATTAACAAAATGAACAATAAAAACCATATGATGATCTCAATAGGTGCAGAGAAAGCTTTCGACAAAATTCAACACCCATTTATGATAAAAACCCTGCAGAAAGTAGGCATAGAGGGAACTTTCCTCAACATAATAAAGGCCATATATGACAAACCCACAGCCAACATCGTCCTCAATGGTGAAAAACTGAAACCATTTCCACTAAGATCAGGAACAAGACAAGGTTTCCCACTCTCACCACTATTATTCAACATAGTTTTGGAAGTCCTAGCCACGGCAATCAGAGAAGAAAAAGAAATAAAAGGAATCCAAATTGGAAAAGAAGTAGTAAAGCTGTCACTGTTTGCAGATGACATGATACTCTACATAGAGAATCCTAAAGATGCTACCAGAAAACTACTAGAGCTAATCAATGAATTTGGTAAAGTAGCACGATACAAAATTAATGCACAGAAATCTCTGGCATTCCTATACACTAGCCATAAATCTGAAAGTGAAATTAAGAAACCACTCCCATTTACCATTGCAACAAAAAGAATAAAATATCTAGGAATAAACCTACCTAAGGAGACAAAAGATCTGTATGCAGAAAATTATAAGACACTGATGAAAGAAATTAAAGATGATACAAATAGACGGAGAGACATACCATGTTCTTGGATTGGAAGAATCAACATTGTGAAAATGACTCTACTACCCAAAGCAATCTACAGATTGCTACAATGCAATCCCTATCAAACTACCACTAGCATTTTTCACAGAACTAAAACAAAAAATTTCACAATTTGTGTGGAAACACAGAAGACCCTGAATAGCCAAAGCAATCTTGAGAAAGAAAAACAGAGCTGGAGGAATCCGGCTCCCTGACTTCAGACTATACTACATTGCTACGGTAATCAAGACAGTATGGTACTGGCACAAAAACAGATATATAGATCAATGGAACAGGACAGGAAGCCCAGAGATAAACCCACGCACATATGGACACCTTATCTTTGATAAAGGAGGCAAGAATATACAGTGGAGAAAAGACAGCCTCTTCAATAAGTGGTGCTGGGAAAACTGGACAGCTACATGTAAAAGTATGAAATTTGAACACTCCCTAACACCATACACAAAAATAAACTCAAAATGGATTAAAGACCTAAATGTAAGGCCAGACACTATCAAACTCTTAGAGGAAAACATAGGCAGAACACTCTATGACATAAATCACAGCAAGATCCGTTTTGACCCGCCTCCTAGAAAAATGGAAATAAAAACAAAAATAAACAAATGGGACCTACTGAAACTTCAAAGCTTTTGCACAGCAAAGGAAACCATAAACAAGACCAAAAGACAACCTTCAGAATGGGAGAAAATATTTGCAAATGAAGCAACTGACAAAGGATTAGTCTCCAAAATTTACAAGCAGCTCATGCAGCTCAATAACAAAAAACAAACAATCCAATCCAAAAATGGGCAGAAGACCTAAACAGACATTTCTCCAAAGAAGATATACAGATTGCCAACAAACATATGAAAGAATGTTCAACATCATTAATCATTAGAGAAAAGCAAATCAAAACTACAATGAGATATCATCTCACACCAGTCAGAATGGCCATCATCAAAAAATCTAGAAACAATAAATGCTGGAGAGGGTGTGGAGAAAAGGGAACACTCTTGCACTGTTGGTTGGAATTCAAATTGATACAGCCACTATGGAGAACAGTATGGAGGTTCCTTAAAAAACTAAAACTAGAATTACCATATGACCCAGCAATCCCACTACTGGGCATATACCCTGAGAAAACCATAATTCAAAAAGAGTCATGTACCAAAATGTTCATTGCAGCTCTATTTACAATAGCCAGGACATTGAAACAACCTAAGTGTCCATCAACAGATGAATGGATAAAGAAGATGTGGCACATATATACAATGGAATATTACTCAGCCATAAAAAGAAATGAAATTGAGTTATTTGTAGTGAGGTGCATGGACCTAGAGTCTGTCATACAGAGTGAAGTAAATCAGAAAGAGAAAAACAAATGCCCTATGCTAAAACATATATATGGAATCTAAGAAAAAGAAAAAAAAAGTGGCCATGAAGAACCTAGGGGTAAGATGGGAGTAAAGACACAGACCTACTAGAGAATGGACTTGAGGATATAGGAAGGGGGAAGGGTAAGCTGTGACAAAGTGAGAGAGTGGCATGCACATATATACGCTACAAAACGTAAAATAGATAGCTAGTGGAAGCAGCCGCATAGCACAGGGAGACCAGCTCAGTGGTTTGTGACCACCTAGAGGGGTGGGATAGGGAGAGTGGGAGGGAGGGAGACGCAAGAGGGAAGAGATATGGGAACATATGTATATGTATAACTGATTCACTGTGTTATAAAGCAGAAACTAACACACCATTGTAAAGCAATTATACTCCAATAATGATGTTTAAAAATATATATATATATACCTGAAGAAAATGGTGCACAATTCTTTTCCTTAGTGGTTAAAAAAAATGTTGTGGACCGAGTGTATGTCTTTTGACCTCAGAGCTTTCTTTCTTTTTCAGAGGAATGTGTCTGGCACTGAACCACTTCAGTTCACAGTCCTCGGTCAGGAAACTCTTCCATCTCCTGAACCCATCCAGTCCCCTTGTAATCAACGGCAGCCAGTCTAGGCCCTAGGACTGTGAATATAATATAGAGATAAATTATGCAGAAAATCAAGTGCTCATACTTAAGTACAGGTGAAATCTTTGTTAAAATCCCTCTTTTAACAGCCACTATGGAGAAAAGTATGGAAATTCCTTAAAAAACTAAAAATAGAGTTACCATATGATCCTGCAAACCCACTCCTGGGCATATATCTGGAGAAAACTATAATTTGGAAAGAAAGATGCACCCCAATATTCACTGCAGCACTGTTTACAATAACCAAGACATGGAAACAACGTAAGTGTCCATCGACAGATGAATGGATAAAGAAGATGTGGTGTATATACACAATGGAATATTACTCAGCCATAAAAGAGAATGAAATTCATGTTGCAGCAAAATGAATGGACCTAGAATTATCATATTAAGTGAAGTAAGTCAGACAAAGACAAATATCTTATGATATTGCTTATATGTGGACTCTAAAACAAAAAGGTACAAATGAGCTTATTTACAAAAAAGAAATAGACCCACAGACACAGAAAACAAGCTTACAGTTACCAAGGGGAAACGCGGGCAGAGGGATAAATTAGGAGTTTGGGATTAACATATACACGCTACTATATATAAAATAGATAACCAACAAGGACCTACTGTATAGCACAGGGAACTATACGCAGTATTTTGTAATTACCTATAGGGGAAAAGAATCTGAAAAAGAATATATATATTACATATTATATATATATAAAGCTGATTCACTGGGTACATCTGAAACTAACAGGACATTATAAATCAACTATACTTCAATAAAAAATAACCTCAAGAAAAAAGAAAAGAAAAACCCTCCTCTATAATTATATGCGTTAGGTCATTTATTACATAAAACAAAGGGTTAACCTTTAACGGTTAGAAATAATTTAGTTGAAAGGAGATTTTTCTCTAGTTTAGAGGACCTGTTATAACTGATAAAAAAGACCTCTCTCTTCTGTTAACTCTAGGGATTCAATGTTTCCATATCTTCAGTTCAACGACAATCTATTAAGTTACTCTGCCCGGTAACGTACTGGGGATACAAAGAGGAAAAAAGACAGCATTTCTACCCTCAAATCTTTAACAAGAGGCACAAATAGTCAATCGATTAAAGAAACAGTGATAACAGAGGTTTACCGAAAGCCAATGGATTCTTTTATGGGAAAGCAATGCACAAAAATTACAGAAAAAGAAATGTGAGTTGAGTCCTAAAGGATAAACAGTGGGGTCTGTTGGACAGGTGGGCAGGGCATTTCTGTAAAGGAACCATATAATCAAAGGCATAGAGTCATGGATTCTCATAGTATGCTCAGAGATCAGCAACTACTATGTGGCTAGAGAGATGGGGTTCTTTGGAGGAAAAGGAATGAGGTACATGCAAGAAATGGGCCAAATTTCTTCCTCTTTATATCAGGACTTGTTAGATCCCAATACCCTAAATAAACTTTGGGAATAAATTCATAGGGTATACCAGCAAGAGTCAGAGACCTTGGTCTAAAAGTGGATGGCAGAATGAGAAGAGATGGAGCTGACAGCAAGTAAGCAGAATTTCTAGGATTCCACAATCAAACTCTGATGTCTCAATTAGGTAGGTCAATAAGGAGGAAAAACAGAAGCAATGTCTAAAAGTCCTTTCTGTGGGTCTATTTGTTTTTAGAGATGATAAATCCCTGGGGCTTTTAAGATCAGTCCTCTTCTTTCTGGGCACAGAATAAAATGGTTCTTCTCTTCCCATCCCCCAAACTTGATATGACTGTCAAACTTGCACCAGCCAATGAAATGTGAGAAGCAACAAGTGTCACTTCTGCCTGAACGGCCAGCACATGATTCATTACATGCCTGACTTTGTCATGGCAGTGTGACACTCCAGATGACGTGGGTTCCATCAGTCTGGGCCCTGAGTGAGGAACTGTGGAACAGAGGCCTCATTCATCCCAAGCTGGCCATGGGGTATGAAGGAGAAACAGATCCATGTTGCATTGAGCTTTTGAGATACACTTGCTATATAATAAAGAATTTGACTTTGCCCAAAGAGAAGTCTGCCTCTGCCGTTGGCTTCTGGAAGATAATCTATTTCATCCCTGATATGAGTGTTTTTGTTCATTAGGGCAAGTTTGGCCACACCAGATAATCTTAGGGTGGGGACTGGACACTCCAGAAACACCAACCATGTGATTTTATGTGGGTGCTTTGGGTCATGTGGTATCAATCAATCTGGAGACAGAGATTAACAACGTGGGCAATCAGTCAACTATGGATTGTGTGATGAAGTCCAATAAAAACTCTGGACACCAAAGTTCAAGTCAGCTTCCTTGGTGGCCTACTCCATGTGTGCTATCACACACCAAAGAAAGTAGAGTAATGCATCCTGACTCCAAAGAGAGGGGACAGTGGGAGCTTCACATCTGGAAACGTCTGACTCTGCTTTATACATCTCTTCCTTTGGCTGATCGTTGTCTGTAGCCTTTCCCTGTAACAAACAATAATCGTGACTATAATAGCTTTCAGTGGGTTCTGTCAGTCTTTCTATGGAATTATTGAACCTGAGAGTGGTCTGGGGAACACCTTGAACTTGCAGTTAGTGTCAGAAGTGAGGACTGGTCTTGGAGACTGTGCCTTTTAACCTTGTAATTGGCCTTACACTTACCCAAACATTGCCCTAGTATTGTTTTCATCAGTTGAGGACAAAAGATCTGATTAAGAAACTGTATACATAAGTAAGGAGTTTTTATTGTTTGGTTTTACAGATTATCTTCATGGAAGTCAGTTTAATGTCTAGCTAAGAATATTTTATTTTATTTTATAGACTGGCCGGGAAGTCTACCTTCAGGCTTGTGGTCAGGAAAGTACTTTATTCTGCCACCCTGAGTTTAAATAGATGTGCATGTGTGCCATCAGAAGGGCTGAGCTGGAAGGAGGCACATCTGACAAACAAAAGAGTAATAGTTTTGCGTGACGGTATCTGCTCTGGAGGCAACTGCAAGTTATTTAGAGAGTTACTAATAATGTGACAGCTACTAATTGATCAACAAACATTTGTTATACACAGATTACTATTAGGACATTGCATCGCATACACCTGTTCTCCTTCCATAGTAATGGACAACTCAGTACTGAGGGAGAGTTAAGACATATGCAAATAACTAAGGCAACACTAACCACTCAGTTTTCAGTACCTGTTTCTCAAATATACTCAGTACACTCAAATGCACAAACACTGCCTAAGGAGATCAAGGCCATCTTGCTTAAACTCCCTAAACTTCCCTCCTCTAACATCTTCATCTAGCTGGTCCTCCCTTCCTCACTGTACCATAGTGGTTAAAAGCATGAACTTTGGAGCCAGGCTGCTTGGGTTTGAATGCTGCTTTCATAGCTACTTGTGTGGCCCTGGGCAAGTCATTTAGCTTTTCAGAGTCTTAGTTCCTCATGTATAGAACAGGGGATTACTGGAGTATCTACCTTATAGGGTGGTTGTGAAGATTTTAAAAAATATATATAGATAGCTGGCACTTCGAATGCTGTCTGGGACACAGTAAACACAATAAAAGAATTAGCTCAGTTACCTAAGGAATGTCCCTCAGTCTTTCCAAGGCAAAGCCCCCTGCTTGTGCCATTGCATCCATTTCTCTCCCACCTTCTTTGTGGCTTTGGTCTATTAATTATCCCTCCTCCTACACTCTTATTTCCTCTCTATTGACTCCTTCTCTGCCTGAAAACGTACTCAAACCCCTTCCCTACACCCCCAATAACAATTAAATTATCAATTAAACAACTAATTATCCTTATCAGATGATGCAGTAGCTCTACCCTTCTACTTCTCTTCCTTCCTTCATGCCCCACCACCCCACACTCCTGATCTCAAAGAAGTTGCCAATGTTCAACAGGTCACTTCCCATCAACCCCCAGCCCTTTGCAGTCTGGGGCAGTGTGTCCTGCATTTGTGCGGATTGGACACACGGTAAGAGAAGGGGGCACCTCCCACTTCTCCAGGAAAATTAGGGGTAAAGTGACCAGAAACAGGAGAAGCACTTTGAAATAAACATATTTTCATGAAGGGAGCTTGACAACTCTCTTCTGTCATCTTATATTTTAATGATCTGTGGGGTAAAATGGCTTCTCCCTCTCACAGAACCACTGGATTTTCAGGGCAGAATCTGTGTTAAGTTTGATTAAGTGGAAAGAACATTTATTTGGATTTGAAGTTCTGGAGTTACCAGATCCATAACACAGAAGCTCAATCTTTCTAGTCTATTACCTGGTCTGTAAAACAGAGATTGTAAAATTAGCGCCTACCCTTAAGTTCTTGGAGAAACAGATAAGAGCTTGTGTATGAGAACATTTCATACACTTTATACTATAAAGTTTACAATTGGTGCCTGAGCAGGACCTCAGTGTTTGTTAAACAGGATTAGAGATGGTTCCCATTAAAACTTGACGTGAAATAGACAATTGTCTTGTGGGTCCTGGGGAACCATCTCTAATCCTGGTTAACAAACAAACCTGAAAAACAAATCCAATTGTTTTCAGGCAAAGGAAATACAGGAAAAATATGTTATGCAGCCAAATGGCTCCCTGAAAATTCACAAATCTATGGGGTTCCTTTGCCAATCTGGAAAGAGAGAGAATGCCCTCATTGCCCAAAATGCCTCCCCATGGTAGATCATGTGCCTGAGCCCAGTCGCCATAGTAACCCAGGGAGGAAGGAATTTTTTCTGTCACTGACTGCCATTTGGTCCCTCTATCCCCACCGTTACAGAGCAACATATATTCCCTACAGCATAAGTCCAGTGGAGTAGCTTCTAGAAAGAACTACCTTCCAAAAAATCCATCTCCTATCCAGTGCACAGTTCACCCTTGACAAAAAACCCAGTCCCTGCCCTGTGAGTACATGCCTCATTCAAATACCTGAGGAGTTTACCACATCCTTCCTTTGCTCATACCCAAAGAAATTCAGTTCTTTTCATCTCATTTCATAAATGTATCCTCATACTCCTGATCATTTTTTTAAAAATTACTATTACTCATAGCTCCTTAAACCTGCTTGCCTCTACTATTATTTTTAGCTGTGTCCCTCTCCTAGAAAGAGCACTTTAAAAAATATGTATGAATATAAGTATATAATATGTTTAATTATTAACACATTTATAAAATATATTTAAATATTAGTTTCATCGCTTAATAATATATAATTATATGAATTACATATAATACATGTGTATGCTGAGGTAACATTTATTTTTATTCTCATTTATATCAGGCATGTCCTAAAATACTACCACTTGATTAAATTAATCCTGTTACTTTTTAATCCAAGAATGTTTTCTCAACTTGCTTTTTCCACCTCTATCTATTCCTTGCATTTGCTAAGCAGACTCAAGTTAATCTCTGACCATCTAACTAGGATCTTCTGTATTTTACTCCTTTCCTGATGCCTTTTTTGCATCATTTTGCCATTTAAAATCAAGTGACAGACATGCAAGTTTTGATAAGTTTTACTTTTATAAAATATCAGTCTTGTGGTGACCTACTCTTAAAATATTACAAGATGCCATTTGAAAGAAAATGCCCATTATGAATGACTACATAACAGAACATTTAAGGGGGAAAATAATACACTTCTCCCTATAGACTGAAAAACATTGGCTGTAAAGAAATGAAAGTCATGTGATCAATATAATCATAATTTCCACAGTGTGTAAGAAAAATATGCCAGGTATTTTTCCTCTTACATGGACAGGGTTTCGGAAGAAAATCTACATGGTGTCTGAGTCCCTTCTGTTAAAGAAATTAAGCTATTGTTCTATACCATTAAAGAAAACATGACAAAACAAAAGTCCAATAGTACTGTCATTTCTTTACATCTTCAACTTGGCTTAACTAAGTTCCAGAGGATCTTTTTGTTTTGTTTTGTTGTTCTTGTAGTTTCGCCTGAAAGACCACAGTTTACAATATACAATCCATTGAAATACTTTTAGAATATTACGTAATATTTTATTTTGTTCATTCAAAACCAGTTCATGAGAGGTATCAAAACTCAATTTTCACATTTGAAAATCTATCCTAAAAAAAAATAAACTCTCTTTTTTTTTAATGCACAAAGAAGTTGGTGGAGTAAAAAAGTAAGAAAGTATAACAAGTGAAAAAAAGAAACTGGGCTATCACATATCAACTGAAAGTACTGCAATGCAACTATTGATGGGAGATACATCTCATGGGAAATACTATGTGTTAAAATTTAAAAAGCATGCTAGCGGGCTTCCCTGGTGGCGCAGTGGTTGAGAGTCCGCCTGCCGATGCAGGGGACACGGGTTCGAGCCCTGGTCCGGGAATATCCCACATGCCGTGGAGCGGCTAGGCCCGTGAGCCATGGCCACTGAGCCTGCGCGTCCAGAGCCTGTGCTCCGCAACGGAAGAGGCCACAACAGTGAGAGGCCCGCGTACCACAAAAATAAATAAATAAATAAATAAATAAATAAAAAGCATGCTAGCAAGTTTTATATATAGAAATTCAAAATAAACAATGACATGTCTTCTTTATTTCAGCTGTTTGGAAAGTAACAATATTTTCCTTTCTCCCAAGACAACTTTCAAAAGTTGCAATCTCTGTCTAACATGATTTAGGCCTTGGTCTTCATGAGCTGATGGAAAAGACAAACTTTCAAAGTTCTGTCTCTGTTATTCTATAATCAAAATGAAAGAATAATACATGTCTGAAGAAACTTGTTCTTTTTAACTGTCCTTTTAGCATTTGCTTAAAATTATCTTTTTTCAAAATCTGAATTACAATCCCAGAGCTAGGATAGGGTCTTAGCCATTCTGAATGAGAAAAACATCAATTTTTCCAAACCAAAATTCTTTTGTAAAACATGCCCCCACAGAAATATTTCCCCCTTGCAGTCAATTAGACTTCACCAGGGCAAAGTTCTTGGCTATTCTGAACTTTCAAAAACCAGTCTCACCGATTTCTGCTTTTGGGAAGATGGTGTAGAGGTCCTTTTCCCTATTCTTCTCACTAAGTACTACTAAGAACCTTGGACATTTTAAATATAAGACAAGCATAAGACCCTGAAAAATGGAGAGAAGGCAGCAGATCAGTTAGGAAAGTAGGGACTCAAGGAAAAGCACAGAGACAGGTTCCCTGGGATTTTCTTTTGCCTCATAAATCCCAGACTTAGAGTTGAAGAAGAGGCATCAACATCAACAACCTGGCTCAGTCGCTAGAGAATTATGCAGTGAAAAAAGCCAAATGCAAAAGTTTACATAGTATGTGATTATATTTGTGTAACATTCTTGAAATGACAAAATTATAGAAATGGAAGACAGACCAGTTGTTGCCAGGGGTTGAGGAGGAGATGAGGGTAGGAGGACAGTAGGAGTGGCTATAAAAGAGCGACAGGACCTTGTGGTGTTAAAACTGGTCTGTACCTTGACTGCATCATCATGAATATCCTGGTGTAATAGGGAAGAACAAATCTGACTCCATATTAGATCTGTTTCTTTTACTTCAACCTTTGTATTTTATTGCTTTTGCTACAAGTTAAGAATGTTGCCTATGGCCTGAAATACACAATAGGCCATTCTCAAGGGTCTGACTTTTAAAAAAATAATACTTTCCCATTCATATAGAGATACAAAGTTACAGAACACTGAATACCATTTGTCTTATTGGAGGTTTACAGGAACATCATGACTGACCTACACCGACAGCTGTAAGAACAAAGGATTCCGACACCAGGAAGTATGCAACAACCAACCACCCCCTGACCCTTTTAGTATAAAAGAAGCCTGAATTCTAACTGGGGTAAGACGAGTCTCTTGGGCACTAGTGCACCATCTTCTCCATCTGCTGCCTTTCTCAACAAAGCTGCTATTCCTTGCTCCAACCACTCGTCTCTTGATTTACTGGCCTGCCATGAGGCAAGCAGTATGAGCTTGGACTCGGTAACACTGTTTGTGATACTGTACTCGAGTGTGCAAGATGTTACCGCTGGAGGAAACTGGGTATAGGGTGCACAGGACCTCTCTGAATTATCAATATTTCTTATAATTAATTGCATGGGAATCTACAGTTACCGCAAAATAAAGAGATTAACATTTTTAAAAAGCGCCTTCTAATATGTCTTAATGTACACATTGAGATGGCTGAATCAAAATTCTTCCATTGAAAAGCGGAGCACAGGCTCCGGACGCGCAGGCCCAGCGGCCATGGCTCACGGGCCCAGCCGCTCCGCGGCATGTGGGATCTTCCCGAAACGGGGCACGAACCCGCGTCTCCTGCATCGGCAGGCGGACTCTCAAGCACTGCGCCACCAGGGAAGCCCTGTGTTTGATTTCTAATACTTATTTTGGACTTCTTCATCTTTTTCTTTTTTTTTTTTTTTTTTGAAGAATCAATCTCAAACTTTAAAAGCAGTCTTCACAGCAAATATTCCCATAAATTTTTCTAGAACTAAGAAAATGTCTCATTATGAGAATTAGCCAGCACAGTCACTAAATCTAATCTTTGATGAGAGATTTTTAAAAGGCAGGTCAGTAAATGGCTTTTAATTTAGAAATACTAATTTAACAACAAATATGGGGAACACTTTTCCTATGAAGAATCAATAGTCCTCCCTCATCACCCCTCTCCCATGTACCTGTCGGTATTGATATACTGTATTTTCAATGTTCATGTAGCTTGTACAATATTTTATATTGATTTACCATTTTTACAAAAGGAATGTGACTTTTCCCAGACATAGTGGCATACAGGACCTCCTTTTAGTCTAAGTTACATTCTGTATTTCAGCATTCAGCCCGAGAATGCTAAATTATGCTATATAAGATGAACAGTACACATCCCTCAGCTCTAAGCAGGGATTTTTAAATGTGTGGCACCATCAAGAGGCAAGAGCTTGTACTGTCACTGTAACAAGAACCTAGGGTTTGCTCTCAAGTATAGGGGACTATTTTAACACAAAATTACACTAAGACTTTGGCTCAGTTTTTCCCCAATGTGGAGTCACTAGATTATTGCCAAATGCTATTTTTTCCCTTCCCATTCCTCTTCTACCCATCTAGCCCTCCAACTGAAGAAGAAAAAAAAAGACTTTTTATTCTCAGTTAACTGGGGACAGTTGGCAACTCTAATTTGCTAAGAATTAATTCCTTCAATATTTACTGAACATCTACATTTATGCCAGCAATTTGCTACTTAAAAGATAAAGTCTTTATTCTCTAATGACCCAAGGTGATCTGACCATAGATAACAGTCTACTTTATATTATCTACTAGTTATAGATTTACTCTTATTTTATTAGAAATTAAAGAAGTTGTCTTAGAGAATGGATAGCTTATTTAGTAAGTAGACAGTATTACCAATCTAATCCTGTGTTGACCAATATCCAATATATTATAATTAATTTCATCTTTTTTTTTGTAGTTTTTCTCAATGTAAGAAAATTTTAAAATACATGGTTCACATTTACGGCTCACATTGTATTCCTGCGTCAGACTCTACAAACCATCCAAACGAGTCATGAAAGTAAAGGGGGCAGAGAACTGACTGGCTGTTTTAAACATTAGAGCTAGGAACAGCAAGGCTCCACAGAAACAAATCATTCTAAAGCTTATGTCAAACCTGAAGATTAAATCAATTAATGAATGAATGGACATTCTGACTCAGAATACAGGAAGAGAGTCATAATTTCTAAATATCCCTTTAAAAAGTGGGAGCCATCAAATTTATTTGGTTAGTAAACCAACCTGTCACCCCATTTGCAGTTTAACTGACTCACTTCCCACTACTGCAACCCTTGTTTTTTTTTTTTTAAATTAAAACTATAGCCAGGATGTAGCAAGAGGAAGGGCCACATCAGGAAGCAGATGCCTTTCAAGTCAGACAGGAGTGCAAAATAGCTTTCAATACTTAAGTTTGCCTTCACATTTCAAACACATTCTTCTTAGGAAAAAGGGAAGATGGCTAGGAAGCCATAGGCATTCTTATAACACTCTTTTCTGCTTCCAGTGAAGAGGTGTTGTCAAATTTACAGTACAAAAAGGTCTGAATGACCAAACTGTCTTTTGGGGTCAGGAGTCACTAGGAAGTAGAGACAGCAAGAAGCAGATATAAAAGCAAAACACATCCACAGGTAGACCAACTCTCACCTGACAATGCTCACTCTTCTTGAGTTCCCAAATTTTCCTAATTATAGAACTGAATTATAAAGCCTGTTTACTCTCTGGTCTTTAAAATAGTATCTGTCTTACCACCTTAAGGAGATTAGAGAACATACACTTTTATTTTATAAAATTCCATTTTATATAACTCCTTAAATATGCTCAATTATACTTTTAGTTAATTTTAGAAACATTAGACCTATTGTCTACTCAAAAGTACACAAGCCTTGGTTTTGTATGATTCTGGAGAGCACCAATTCTTACAAAGAACGTTAAAAATTTTTCAGCATAAAGAAAACTAACTCATTCTCATCTTTTTATTTTTAATTGAAAAGTGGAAGAGAATTTTCTGTTTCTCGAAGTAAAAAGAATGCATTTATGCTGAGATATTTGCATTCTTTTGTGGAGAGCTTCACTGTTACCGAGAACTAAGTATGTAAACGTAAGTTTGAGATGTCTGGGAACTAGGGGAGCAGCCTATGGGCACAGAATAAGGAAAGCCAGAATGAATATCATTCACTCTTTCTAAAAACATGTGTACAATGTTTCCCATACTCTACTCATCTGGCTACAAGGTGGATGCACAGCAGTGAGCAAGACAGGCATGGTCCCAGCCCTTTGCAACTTAAAATTCTTTAGTTGTAAAGCACTTTCAGAAACGCTATTAGAACAAAACATCTTCTAAATTGTAGAGAATCGCTGTCGCAGACATTTCACCTATTCACATAATAAATACCATGGAAGTATTATTACGTGTCTTGAAAGAAAGTCAACCTCATCTCCGGGGTGGCAGAATATGTAAAAAGTTAGAAAACCTTATTCCATGGTGCCTCATGAGAGCTGGCATCATATTACAACTTGCTGGAGAAATGAACACCAAGTGTGACCCTACATAGTTCTAAACAGTGACAATACTGTTTATCAAGGTACCACAGATGACTGCCATCAGCCAGAAAGAAAATAATGGATTGCTACAACTCAATTTGTGGGAATCTATTGGCTCTCCACAATAGCACACAGATGCTTTTGGTGATGTAACCAAACGAATACTCTTAATAGCAGTAGGGTTTGCTTTAAGTTTTGTATTTTCCCCTTTTCTTCCTAAAATGACTTTAACTGCCCTGGACCGTAAGATGAACTAGATGGGCATCACTACCTCTGTATTACTGGAAGGGAGGCAGGTATCAAATGAGATGAATAAAAGAATATCCTGTCTACCTTGTAATGATTTCTTTAGCCTTTCAAGCATCTAGTTTGTCAAAGGATCAGCATCCCAGCCCACTAGAGGTACCTTATCCATTCCCCTACTTGGAAAACAGCTCAGAACTGGGAAGTTTAAATGACCACTGGCCAGCCCAGAAGGATGTCACAAGGTCTACGAGCTGAAGTGCACACAGGACACTCTTAAGACCTCACTTGCACCTAGTAACTCTTAGTTGGCAGTATTTTTAAACAAGTCTTGATATCTGGTTTCTAAAAATCATACATTTAAAAAAGAAGGCTGGCTTAATGACAAAAGAAAAATTGGCAGCTTAGAGCAAGAAAGAAGAAAAATTATAAAAAAACAAAACAACTCAACTAGCACAGCAGTTGGAAGCTATTTAATGTTGACTCACTGTGGACAGTTGTACCCCATTAGTAGGCCCTTAGAGATTCATGACTAGGGTTCAGCCTTTTATACTCAATATAATTACCTTGAGTTTTCAAATAAAGATTGCACAATCCAAATGAAACATTGGGATAATCACAACTCAAGCTAAAATATACTACAGAAATTATGCTTAGTGAATCAACTTTATCCTGCTTGGTTTCCTCATTAATGAATTCAATAAATCTTGGCATCTATTAATTCTATATTTGTCTAAGAGTTGGGTTTATTTTTTGAAAATTATGCTTTGACAATTTGGAGGTCCCAGTGGACTCATCCTGTAGAGTCAATTAAACTGTACTGCTCATGAAGAATAGCTCATGGGCTGGAAGCCCAGGCACAACTTTTCTTGGCTCCTGGAGTAAACACATATGGCAGTAGAACTTTACCTTTATTGATTCGCTATCTTCTGAAATTTTTGTTTTCCGGCTCTGGGTTTCTGATTCTTGTCTACATTTGATCGGGGTTTTGGATTGCACACAATCAATAGTTATCCTCATTGATGGTGCAATGACTGGGAATCTGGTTTTATGATCTGACCACTTGGTGAACTGTCAGGTAGAACTGGAAGCTACCCTTGCTCTGGTGAGAGATGGCTGAGCATTTATTTGTCATCATTTCTCACTTGTTTGTTGTTTTTCTATTTGCGAACTCAAATCAGGACAATTTTTTTTACCTAGTCTCTGTAACTGAGAAAAAGAAAAATAACTGTGTGTGAGTGAAATATTTTCCTACTTCCTGAGGATAATAATACATTAAAATAAAGGACCTCTATTATGACTGGTTTATAGAGACTAATAAGCATTTAAGTAAATCTAACATTCCCAAAATTCCAAAAAAATAAAAAGGAAATTCTAAAAATTTAAATGTGTTCTCCTTTAGAAAAGACCTTCCTCTTCAAAACTGTTGACTTCAGAAGCAGTTTTCTTTGCCTTAGAAAACAAGTTTAGATGAATAAAGTGGATCCTTACACAAACTATAAAACACTGATTTGATAATCTGGTTTAAAAAATAGCTATATGTCTTTACCTTGTCTTATCAGTGTACAGAATAATACAAGTTTAATTTCATCTTTAAAGTAAGTTTGGATTAGTTTTATCATAAAGAGATTAGTTTCTCTGAACTTCTTTACTAGTTTACTGAAAAGATAAGCTAAGATTACTTCTATATACAGAGTAAGATTAAGAAAAACATAAAATTTGTGTTCAACCAAACAATTATAACTATGACAAACCTTTTTATATCAATAGTAATTATGTTCTGTGATGTGTCAGCTTAAACACAGTTTACAATATCTTAAGTTAAGGGCTTCTGTCTGGAGTGTCTGATTGTTCCAGAAAGTGAAAGAAGACCGTGAAGAGCAAAAATTGAGGGAAATTAAAAAATTACATATTTGGATGTCAGAGAGATCAAGATAGTGGAGAAAGAGGATGCTGAGCTCATCTCCCCCCAGGAACTCACCAAAAATACAGTTTTCTGCAGAAACTTTGCAGGCCAGAAGGGAGTGGCATGATATATTTAATGTGCTGAAAGGGAAAAACCTAAGACCTAGGACACTCTACCCAGCAAGGTTTTTATTCAGAAGTGAAGGAGAGATAAAGAACTTCTCAGACAAGCAAAAACTAAGAGTTCAGCAATACTAAAGTGACCCTAAAAGAAGTGTTAAAGGGTCTTCTCTGAGAGGAAAAGAAAAGGCTACAACAAAAAGTTTATAGGAAAGAAAAAATCCCACAGATAAAGGCAAATATATAGTAAAGACTGTGGATCAACTACTTAAATAATCAAGCATGAAAATTAAAAGACAGAAATTGTAAAATCAACTATAACTACAATAAACAGTTATGGGATAGACATGAAGATGTAAAATATGACATCAAAAACCCAAAAGTGGGGGAGGGGAATAAAAAAAGTAGATCTTTTAGAATGTGTTTGAATTTAAATGACTATCAGTTTAGAAGAAGTAGATATATTTATAGGTCAACATATGAACCCCATGGTTACCACAAATCAAAACCTACAATAGGTAGACAAAAACTAAGGAGAAAGACACACAAGCATACCACTGAAGAAAATCATCAAACCACAAGGGAACAAACTAAAAGAAGAGAAAAAAAACAGAAGAACTACAATAACAACCAGTAAACAAGTCACAAAATGACAAGAAGTACACACTTATCAATATTTACTTTAGGGCTTCCCTGGTGGCGCAGGGGTTGAGAGTCCGCCTGCCGATGTAGGGGACAAGGGTTCATGCCCCGGTCCGGGAAGATCCCACATGCCGCAGAGCGGCTGGGCCCGTGAGCCATGGCCACTGAGCCTGTGCGTCCGGAGCCTGTGCTCCGCAACGGGAGAAGCCACAACAGTGAGAGGCCCGCGTACCACAAAAAAAAAAAAAAAAAAGTCACTTTAAATGTCAATGAACTAAATGCTCCAATCAAAACACATAGGATGATGAGCTTCCCTGGTGGCACAGTGGTTGAGAGTCTGCCTGCAGATGCAGGGGACATGGGGTCGTGCCCTGGTCTGGGGAGATCCCACATGCCATGGAGCGGCTGGGCCTGTGAGCCATGGCCGCTGAGCCTGTGCACCCAGAGCCTGTGCTCTGCAACGGGAGAGGCCACAACAGTGAGAGGCCCTCATACCGCAAATAAAAAAAAAAAAAAGATATAGGATACCTGATTGGATAAAATAAAAAACAAGACCCATCTATATGCTGCCTACAAGAGACTCACTTGGCTCGTGAGCCATGGCCGCTGAGACTCACTACTCATATCAGACAAAGTAGACTTTATAACAAAGTCTATATCCAAAGACAAAGAAGGGCATTATATGATGATAAAGGGATCAATACAAGAAGAGGATATAACACTCATTAACATATTTAGGTGCTCCTGTATTAGTTAACATACACCTAATATAGGAGCACCTGAATTTATAAAGTAAATATTAACAGACATAAAAGGGAAAATTAACAATAATACAATAAAAGTAGAGGACTTTAACACCCCTCTTACATCAATTGACAGATCATCCAAACAGAAAATCAATGAGAAAACAATGGTCTTAAATGACATATAAACCAGTTGGACTTAACACATATCTACAGGACATTCTGCTCAAAAACAGCAGAATACACATTTCTTTTCAAGTGCACGTGGAACATTCTCCAGGGCAGATCACATGCTAGGACACAAAACAAATCCCAACAAATTTAAGAGTCTAGAAATTATATTAAGCATCTTTTTCAACCACATGGTATGAAACTAAAAATCAATTACAGGGAAAAAAATGGGAAAAACACAAACATGTGGAGATTAAACAACATGTCACTAAAAAGCCAGTGGACCAATGAAGAAATCAAAGAGGAAACCAGAAAATACCCTGAGACAAATGAAAATAAATAAACAGGGACTTCCCTGGTGGCACAGTGGTTAAGAATCTGCCTGCCAAAGCAGGGGACATGGGTTCAATCCCTAGCCCATGTATATCCCACATGCCATGGAGCAACTAAGCTCACGTGCCACAACTACTGAGACTGCACCCTAGAGCCCACAAGCCACAACTACTGAGCCCACATGCCATAACTACTGAAGCCCGTGCACCTAGAGCCCAGGCTCTGCAACAAGAGAAGCCCGCACACTGCAATGAAGAGTAGCCCCTGCTGACTGCAACTAGAGAAAGCCCATGTGCAGCAACAAAGACCCAACCCAGCCAAAAATAAATAAAATCATTAGTTAAAAAAAAACCAAAACACAACTTTCCAAAACCTATGGGACACAGAAAAAGTGGTTGTAAGAGGGAAGTTTATAGCAATACAGGACTATCTCAAGAAACAAGAAAAATCTCAAATAAACAACTTAAACTGCCATCTAAAGGAATTAAAAAAGGAAGAACAAACAAAGCCTAAAGGCAGCAGAAAGAAGAAAATAATAAATATCAGAGAGGAAATAAATATAATAGAGACCAAAAAAGTAGAAAAGATTCATGAAACCAAGAGCTGATTGTTTAAAAGATAAATGAAATTGATAAGCCTTTAGCCAGACTCATTTAAAAAAAAGAGAGGACACAAATAAAATAAGAAACAAAAGAGAAGAACCAATATCACAGAGATATAAAAATTCATAATAGAATACTATGAACAGTTATAAACCAACAAATTGGACGACCTAGAAGAAATGGATAAATTCCTAGAAACACACAATCTTCCAAGACTGAATAAGGAAGAAATAGATAATCTGAACAGACCAATCACTAGTGGTGAAATTGAACGAAGAATTTAAAAAACTCCCAGTAAACAAAAATCCAGGACCAGATGGCTTCACAGGGAATTCTAAAAGACATACAGGGCTTCCCTGGTGGCGCAGTGGTTGAGAGTCCGCCTGCCGATGCAGGGGACACGGGTTCGTGCCCTGGTCCGGGAAAATCCCACATGCCACAGAGTGGCTAGGCCCGTGAGCCATGGCTGCTAAGCCTGTGCGTCCGGAGCCTGTGCTCCACAATGGGAGAGGCCACAACAGTGAGAAAAAAAAAAAAAAAAAAAAAAAGACATATAAAGAAGAGCTAATACCTATCCTTCTCAAACTATTCCAAAAAATCAGAGATGGGAACATTCCCAAATAAATTCTATGAGGCCACCATTACCCTGATACCAAAACCAGACAAAAGAGAAAGAAGGAAAGAAAATTACAGACCAATATCTCTAACGAACAGAGGTGCAAAAATCCTCACCAGAATATTAGGAAAACAAATTCAACAACATATAAAAAGGATCATACACCATGATCAAGTAGGATTTATTTCAGGGATGCAAAGATGATTCAATATCCACAAATTAATGAATGCAATACATCACATTAACAAAAAGAAAGATAAAAATCACATAACAATTTCAATAGACACAGAAAAAGCATTTAACAAAATTCCACAACTATTCGTGATTAAAACTCTCATCAAAGTTGGCATACAGGGAACATATCTCAACATATTAAAGGCCAGTTATGACAGTCCCATAACTAACCTCATTCTTAATGGTGAAAAGCTGAAAGCTTTTCCTCTACAACCAGGAACAAGGCAAGGATGCCCACTCTTGCCACTTCTATTTAACATGGTATTAGAAGTGCTATCCACAGCAATCAGATAAGAAAAGAAATAAAAGGCATCAAAATGGGAAAGGAAGAAATAAAACTGTCACTATTTGCAGATGGCATGACACTATATATTCAAAACCCTAAAGTCTCCACAAAAAACTCTTAGAACTAATAAAGGAATTCAGTAAAGTTTCAGGATACAAGATTAATATACAGAAATCTCTTGCTTTTCTATACACTAATGAACTGTCAGAAAGAGAAATCAAGAAAACAATCCTGTTTAAAATCACATCAAAAAGAATAAAATACCTGGGAATAAATTTTATCAACTAGGAGAAAGACCTATACTCTGAAAACTATAAAACACTGATGAAGTAAATTGATGATGATACAAAGAAATAGGAAGATTTCCTATGTTCATGAATCTGAAGAATTAACATTGTTAAAATGTCCATACTACCCAAAGCAATCTACAGATTTAATGTGATCCTTATCAAAATATCCAAGACGTTTTTCACAGAATAAGAATGAATAATCCTAAAACTTATTTGTAACCACAAAAGACCCTGCATAGCCAAAGCAGTCTTGACAAAAATGAACAAAGCTGGAGGAATCACACTCCTTGATTTCAGACTATACTAGAAAGCTATGGTAATCAAATAGTATGATGCTGGCACAAAAACATACACATAGATCAATGTAACAGAATAGAGAGCACAGAAACAAACCCATATACTTATGGTCAATTACTCTGTGACAAAGGAGGCAAGAATATACAATGGAAAAAAGACAGTCTCTTCAACAAGTGGTGCTGGGAAAACTGGACAACTACATGTGAAAGAATGAAATTAGAACATTCTCTAACACCATATACAAAAATAAACTCAAAATGGATTAAAGACTTAATTGTAAAACCAGAAACCATAAAACTCCTAGAAGAAAACATAGGCAGAACACTCTTTGACATAAGTTGTAGCAGTATTTTTTTAGATCTTTCTCCTCAGGCAAAGGAAACAGAAGCAAAAATAAACAAGTGGGACCTAATTAAACTTCACAGCTTTTGCAAAGCAAAGGAAACCACCAATAAAACAAAAAGACAGCCTACTGGGTGGGAGAATATTTGCAAATGATATATTCAATAAGGGGTTAATATCAAAAATATATAAACAGCTCATACAACTCAATTTAAAAATAGGTGGAAGACCTGAAAAGACATTTTTCCAAAGAAGACATACAGATGGTAAACAGACACATGAAGAGATGCTCAACATTGCTAATCATCAGAAAAATGCAAACCATAACCACAGTGAGATATCCCCTCACACCTGTTGAAATGGCTATCATCAAAAAGACCACAAATAACAAATGCTGGTGAGGATGTAGAGAAAAGGGAACCCTAGTAAACTGTTGGTGGGAATGTAAACTGGCAGAGCCACTATGGAAAACAGTATGGAGATGCTTCAAAATACTAAAAATAGAACTACCATATGATCCAGCGATTCTACTTCTGGGTACATACCCAAAGAAAACAGAAATCAATAATTTGAGAAGACATATGCACCCCAATGTTCATAGCAGCATTATTTACAATAGCCAAGATATGGAAGCAACCTAAGAGTTCATCAACAGATGGATAAAGAAGATGTGGTATATACAGACAATGGAATATTACTCAGCCATAAAGAATAATGAAGTTTTCCCATTTGCAACAACATGGATGGACCTGGAGGATATTATGCTTAATGAAATAAGTCAGCCAGAGAAAGACAAATACTGTATGTTAGCACTTACATGTAGAATCTAAACAATAAAACAAATGAATAAACATAACAAAACAGAAAGAGACACAGATATAGAGAACAAACTGGTGATAACAAGTGGGGAGAGGGATGGAGAGGCAATAGAAGGGTAGGGAATTAAGAGGTACAAACTACTATGTATAAAATAAATAAACTATAAGGATATATGGTACAGTATAGGGAATACAGCCAATATCTTTTTTTTTTTTTTTTTTGCGGTACGTGGCCCTCTCACTGTTGTGGCCTCTCCCATTGCAGAGCACAGGCTCCAGGAGCGCAGGCTCAGCGGCCATGGCTCACGGGCCCAGCCGATCCACGGCATGTGGGATCCTCCCGGACCGGGGCACGAACCCATGTCCCCTGCATCGGCAGGGG
>NW_006797023.1:346570-395497 GCF_000442215.2 Lipotes vexillifer | reverse complement strand
AAAACTCTTAGAGGAAAAGATAGGAAGAACACTCTTTGACATAAATCACAGCAAGATCTTTTTGACCCACCTCCTACAGTAATGGAAATTAAACAAAAGTAAAGAAATGGGACCTAATGAAACTTAAATGCACAGTAAAGGAAACTACAAACAAAACAAAAAGACAACCCTCAGCATGGGAGAAAATATTTGCAAACAAATCAATGGACTAAGTATTAATCTACAAAATATATAAAGAGTTCATGCAGCTCAATATTAAAAAAACAAACACCCCAATCAAAAAACGAACAACCCAATCCAAAAATGGGCAGAAGACCTAAATAGACATTTTGCCAAAGAAGATATACAGATTGCCAAAAAACACATGAAAGAATGCTCAACGTCACTTATCGTTACAGAAATGCACATCAAAACTACAATGAGGTATCACCTCACAACAGTCAGAGTAGCCATCATCAAAAAATCTACAAAAAATAAATGCTGGAGAGATCAGAAAATCTACAAACAACAAATGCTGGAGAGGGTGTGGAGAAAAGGGAACCCTCTTGCACTATAGGTGGGAATGTAAATTGATACAGCCACTATGGAGAACAGTATGGAGGTTCCTTAAAAACTAAAAATAGAATTACCATATGACCCAGCAATTCCGCTACTGGGCATATACCCAAACAGAACCATAATTCAAAAAGACACATGCACCCCAATGTTCACTGCAGCACTATTTACAATAGCCAGGTCATGGAAGCAACCTAAATGCCCATCAACAGATGAATGGATAAAGAAGATGTGGTACATATATACAATGGAATATTACTCAGCCATAAAAAGGAACGAAATTGGGTCATTTGTAGAGACGTGGATGGACCTAGAGACTGTCATACAGAGTTAAGTAAGTCAGAAACAGAAAAACAAATATCGTATATTAACACATATATGTGGAATCCAGAAAAATAGTATAGATGAACTGGTGTGCAAGGCAGAAATAGAGACACAGATGTACAGAACAAACGTATGGACACCAAGGGGGGAAAGTGAAGGGGGTGGTGGCGGGATGAATTGGGAGATTGGGATTGACATATATACACTAATATGTATAAAATAGATAACTAATAAGAACCTGCTGTATAAAAAAATAATAAAATTCAAAAAAAAAGAAGTATCCACCTGAACAATATGTATGGCTTTCCTTTTCATAAACATGACATTGCATAAAGGTTTGTGAAGAGAGGAAAAAAAATGAACGAGCAATGGGCCGGGGGGGAGCTAAAGAAGACTAGCGGTTAGAGAATATATTGCTAATTTGGTCATCTAACTTTTCTGAAGGATTACACTGCTTCTGGTTTTTGCCTCAGGCTATCCCTTGGTAAAGAAACACAAAACCAAACATACCTTGATTAATTACTAGAAATTCATGAACTCAACACTATAAATCAAAATAAAACTGTGGAGGACACATCTTCTATTTACAACAGTCTTGGTACTGTTAATATTAAATGGAACTCTTAGGAAATTAATCTAGTTACCAGCAACAGAAATTGCAGGTGTTTGTTTTGTCTAGACCTAATACCTACAGAAAGTTAGAAGCAGAAGTCCTTTTATTTATTTTTTGCCCCCACACTCCACCCAGGACACTCAGCTTGAATCTTTCCTGGCTTCCACAAAAAACTTCAATGAATGGCAGAAATCTCAAAGCCTCCAGACCCTCTTGTCCCTGGGAGTCAGCTTGATAAAGGAAGACTGCAATTGGCAGGTCCTTCTCTAAGCCTCTGTTTACTCATCTGCAAGACTTGGGAGGCAGTACCTGTCCTACCTACAGCAAAGGGAAGGCTCTAAGAAGAGCAAACAAGTGAATCCATATGGAAGGAAATGCCTTGTAAACTGTCCCGTTTCTATACAAATGTTAGGGGGAGAGGAGAAGTTACAGATTTTACAGATAGGCATGCTTTTGTATAAATAAACATCACTTTACTTCTCACCCAGGGATATTGTGTAGCACACAATATCAGAATTTTTAAAAGGACTTTTGAGTCTTTAAATATAGTAACTTATCCCAATTAAGTGGCTGTGAAACAAATGGAAAGTTATTAAAGAAAGCCAATCAACAAACCCAACGAAGAAAGGAGAACTCCTATATGTGTGGAAAAATCTGAAAAATGACCATTTCAAAAGAGAAATTTTACCCATATCAAGGTAAACTGATATTCCATTATTGCAAAATAAGAAAATGTATTCATTCTTGATGCAAGAAAAGTCAGAGGAGTATAAAAAAATATTGATTGGCTATTTAAATTACGAAAAGGGGTATATTAACATTTAAAAACATGCTTAAATATTACTTCTAAATCTGTAGTCAGTAGTTCAACCAGATAGTAAGTCCAACTCCCCGTGGCACAAGGCGGCAGTGAATGTATCATAAGTGCTATAGAACAGCCAAAGAGGGATGAATTGGGCAGCGTGTATGTGCATGTGTCTGTGAAGGGTGAGGCGATAGGTGAACAAAAAACGGGAGAACTAGAAAACCCTGTGCTTTCTGCAATAGAAATAGCTAACTAAGAATCTTTTCCGATGTCTCCCAAGATCCTTTGCTAGACACCCATATATTCCCAGAAAGAGAAAACGGACTCTATTTTGTCCTGAAAAATCTGTGTTTTCCCCAAATGTCTCAACTTTATTTATAAAGCAATATCCCATTGTTTTAAATACATGTCATTCTAAAGGATAAAATTGTCAAGGGAGTTGGGTTGGCTAAAGAAGAGAATTTAAAAAAAGAAAACATTTTTTTCAAAGACTGAGTTCTGCTTTTGTCCCTTTCCCAAATCACCTTTTGTTAAGTATTTTTGAAAACCTCAAAAGAAAAAACCCACACTATTACTAAAAAACTCAACCAACCAACAAGCCTACTGGTATGGCACACAATCTGATGTACAATGTCTGTTAACTATTTTGAGTCTTGGGAGTGTTCTAATTATTTTTCTACATTGAAGGAATCTGTGTAAAGTTTTCACAATCACAAGTACATTGAATGAGAGTTAGAGCATTTTATTACTTCTGTGCAAAAGAGGTCTTTTCAAAAGGATAATAGAGATAAAAATAAAATTTAATCTTGAACAAACCATGAAACAGCCAAACATTAATCTACTAACATAAGAAAGCAACACTGTAATTTGAATTCACACTGATTTCTCTTGCTGTCTCTGCATCTCCTCTTTCTGGATCTTTTTCTTTCCTTCCTTGTTTCCCTTCGCATGCATTTTTTTCCTGACTTCTCATTCTGTTCTGCAGTTCCTTCTCCAGATCTTTTCTTTTCTCCCCTGGTTGCTAAACATTTTGCCTTTCACTGCCTTCATAATGAATGAGGCCATGAAAGCAAGTGTCTGAAACCAAGAGCATAAAAGCCTTAGTTAAGCCAAGAACCTTATTTACTATAACTGGCATTCTCATTTCAACAACAATTCTGTTCCTAGGAGCAATTTTTAGGACAGGTATCATTACAAGCAGAGTTTATATTTCTAACAGCCTCTTGTGTTCAATTTACAAAGCATGGATTTCCCAAGTATATTAAGGAATATAATTCTTAATTCTGAATTAGTCCTAAATACATTTTTCTAAGAAATAAAATACTATCCCCTTTTGGAATAGTATACTGACTATCTGATGATGAAAATTTGCATATCAACCTGAATAATGACTAAGTGTTGTCTTTCAAATTTTTGCAGCCACGTAGCAAATTCAATGATCTAAAATACGCTTGTTATAAAGACTACAGTATACAGTACCTTATCCAGCTTGTAGTTCAGAGCTTTCATCACACACACACACACACACACACACACACACACACACACACACACAATTTGTCAAGAGGAAAGATTCACTCATACTCCAATGATGTATAATAACTAATCATCATTAACTTTTACAAAAAAGGATTAGCGCTTCATGGTAAATGCTGTCTTAGACACTGAGGACTCATCTGCACAGGGAAAACTGAAGCACAGAGCTGGAGATGGTTCACCATTCTTAGTTTGAGAAAGATGTGCATTGCCTGAGTAGGGCATGGAGACCTTTAGAAAGAAGGCTAAGTGGATGACGCTGCCCAGGAGAACTGCCAGGCACTACAACACTGCCTCCTGCATTGCCACTGACTGGAAGAAAGAAATGCTCCAATGTAAACGCCATCCACGTTAGGACTTGGCCAGCACACAGTGACTAGATGGGAACCAACAAGGACTCAACTTTCCAACATGAAACACAACATCTAGCCTCTTTGCCTGGATTCTCTTTATTTGGCTGACAGTGGAGCTCTGAAAACTATAAGCTGGACTTTATGGTGCTGCTCTGTTATCACAGTGGTCTTTAAAGTATGGAACATTAAGCTATCAGGGCCAAGGAAAACTGTTACAGTAACTACTAATATTGCCAAAGGCAAGCAGTCAAACGCTGCTGTCTAAAAAGTCCCTACTGGTAATGGTATTTGACACTTGTCAGAGCCACAATTTTACACCTATAGCTAAGCACTGTATATAAGAAAAATAACTATCAGAATGATTCTATGTGCCTAAAAGGCAGATAGAGTCTCCAAAAAATGTCAAGAGCTTTAATTTTCCTGTAAAACAAGGTAAAAAGAGAAAAGTCATAGATAAGTGATAATTTTATTTTTTTAATAAATTTATTTATTTTTATTTTTGGCTGCGTTGGGTCTTCGTTGCTGCACGCGGGCTTTCTCTAGTTGCGGCGAGCGGGGGCTTCTCTTTGATGCGGTGCGCAGGCTTCTCTTGTTGCGGAGCATGGGCTCTAGGCGTGCAGGCTTCAGTAGTTGTGGCACACAGACTCAACAGTTGTGGCTCGCGGGTTCTAGAGCACAGGTTCAGTAGTTGTGGCACATGGGCTTAGTTGCTCCGCGGTATGTGGGATCTTCCCGGACCAGGGCTCAAACCCATGTCCCCTGCATTGGCAGGCGGACTCTTAACCACTGTGCCACCAGGGAAGTCCCAATAATCAATAATTTTAAATTGATGTCTCTAGGCCATGAATATGAGAAGACTTTTGATTCCTTAGCATGAGAAATATTTGCTGCATATATAACACATTTTAAAAGCAGAAAATTTGATAAACAAATTTGGTCCACTGAATTAAAGCTACTTCAAGAAGGGTTAATTCATCCTGGCAATAATTACTAACAAAATCAATTATTCCTGGTTAAATCATTGGTTAAATTTTTCATTTGATCATCAAAAACTTACTGTTCACACAAAAGGCAGTAAAAATACAAAATCTATCAATTGGGAATTTGAGCACAAAAGGTTCAATATCAGAGTGCTATCATTTCCCCCCTTTTTGCTAGACCTACAAAAGCCAAGTTTATTCCCTGTTTCCTTTTTTAAGTAATTCTTCGCTTTGGGTGATAAATTAGAAAGACACTTATGTCTTGGGATCAATTTTGGAAAACATAAGTATTGTATCTATAAGGAAGATATCTACTAAAATGCATGGAAAAATAGCCTTTTCTAAAAGGAGAAAAAGAGTCCTCAATTTCCATGAGATCAGATAGAAATGTAAAGGTCCAAGATTCTAGAGACCTTATGTTCCACAGCCCTGAATAACACTTCCGCAGAACTGAAGTATGCTTTATATTTTCAGTAGGTTGCTACCAATATGAAACAAATACCTGTTAATCTAACTGCGAAAATAATTGTTTTCCTCTTTAATTAATGCCTTGAGTATTTCCATCATTGCTTATCAGATATTGAATTAGGAGGCATAAGTGTAGTTCTTGTTTGAAGAAAAAAGGAGAGATTCTCAAAAGAATGAATCTCAACTAGACACCTAGTAGATAGAACTAATCCAGACTGCATATTAAAAAAAGAATAAGGGCTTCCCTGGTGGCGCAGTGGTTGAGAGTCCGCCTGCCGATGCAGGGGACACGGGTTTGTGCCCCGGTCCGGAAAGATCCCACATGCCGCGGAGCGGCTGGGCCCGTGAGCCATGGCCGCTGAGCCTGCGCGTCCGGAACCTGTGCTCCACAACGGGAGAGGCCACAGCAGTGAGAGGCCCGCGTAACGCAAAAAAAAAAAAAAAAAAAAAAAAAAGAAACTAAATATTAATTATACTTCCCAATCCCAGTCTTATGCTTAAGAATCTGGGCTAAAGCAGGGTGCTATTGTTCCCATGACTGTATCCCTAAGGAACTGGACATGACCTTGAGTGTGCATCAAAAGAAGTAAATGGCTTATTGTAAGCAGTTTTGTATCAAAGGAACTACGAGAGTTGGATTTTGCTAAACGGAACCCTCATTTACGGAGCCAGCCATTGAATATAGGTTTAATATTCCGATCAACTAATTTTAAAACTTTGCACTCCATAAGGTATTTCTCCAGTGTCACCATATTAGTTGATAATGAGTGAATTAAACTTTCTTTCTCTAGATGAACACTCTATACGAATATAAAACAAAACTAAGTCCGAATTTCTTTTCTATACTCTCCAGGCTGGTTTCCTTTTAGGAGAGGAAGGTTTAGGATGGAGCAAATTCACACTATCAAATTCGATGTGTGGAATGACTGGGCAGTTGAACTGTTTCACTGTCGCAAGGTAGAAGTAATTTTTGCATCATTAGTGAAGATGCTATAAAGGCACTGCTGTACCAAGGGAGACATGGAAGAAATCCCAAAGGGTCAGAATGTGGCTCTCTTGGTCCATCACAAGAAACTACAGCTGCTAGTCAATATATGCTCTAAAGTCAGAAAAAAAAAAAGCTTCATATTCTCCAAGGTGACTACAACAAAGAAAAATTGGCAGGAGATACTCAATAGATACTTAAATCTGCCTCTGAGTTGTCTCAATCAAATTATAAATCTTTTGATTCTTCAATGTAACTGTTTCTGCTTTGGTCTCACCAGGTTTGAGAGGAATAATAGAAATAATAACCGTCAGGTAACATAATATAGTCACTAAGTCCTCCAAACGAGTTTTTTTTTTTAACATCTTTATTGGGGTATAATTGCTTTACAATGGTGTGTTAGTTTCTGCTTTATAACAAAGTGAATCAGTTATACATATACATATGTTCCCATATCTCTTCCCTCTTGCGTCTCCCTCCCTCCCACCCTCCCTATCCCACCCCTCCAGGTGGTCACAAGGCACCGAGCTGATATCCCTGTGCTATGCGGCTGCTTCCCACTAGCTATCTACCTTACGTTTGGTAGTGTATATATGTCCATGCCTCTCTCTCGCTTTGTCACAGCTCACCCTTCCCCCTCCCCATATCCTCAAGTCCGTTCTCCAGTAGGTCTGTGTCTTTATTCCTGTCTTACCCCTAGGTTCTTCATGACACTTTTTTTCCTTAAATTCCATAAATATGTAAATATGTGTTAGCATACGGTATTTGTCTTTCTCTTTCTGACTTACTTCACTCTGTATGACAGACTCTAGGTCTATCCACCTCATTACAAATAGCTCAATTTCGTTTCTTTTTATGGCTGAGTAATATTCCATTGTATATATGTGCCACATCTTCTTTATCCATTCATCCGACGATGGGCACTTAGGTTGTTTCCATCTCCGGGCTATTGTAAATAGAGCTGCAATGAACATTTTGGTACATGACTCTTTCTGAATTCTGGTTTCCTCAGGGTATATGCCCAGTAGTGGGATTGCTGGGTCATATGGTAGTTCTATTTGTAGTTTTTTAAGGTACCGCCATACTGTTCCCCATAGTGGCTGAACCAATTCACATTCCCACCAGCAATGCAAGAGTGTTCCCTTTTCTCCACACCCTCTCCAGCATTTATTGTTTCTAGATTTTTTGATGATGGCCATTCTGACTGGTGGGAGATGATATCTCACTGTAGTTTTGATTTGCATTTCTCTAATGATTAATGATGTTGAGCATTCTTTCTCATGTGTTTGTTGGCAGTCTGTATATCTTCTTTGGAGAAATGTCTATTTAGGTCTTCTGCCCATTTTTGGATTGGGGTGTTTGTTTTTTTGTTATTGAGCTGCATGAGCTGCTTGTAAATTTTGGAGATTAATCCTTTGTCAGTTGCTTCATTTGCAAATACTTTCTCCCATTCTGAGGGTTGTCTTTTGGTCTTGTTTATGGTTTCCTTTGCTGTGCAAAAGCTTTGAAGTTTCATTAGGTCCCATTTGTTTATTTTTGCTTTTATTTCCATTTCTCTAGGAGGTGGGTCAAAAAGGATCTTACTGTGATTTATGTCATAGAGTGTTCTGCCTATGTTTTCCTCTAAGAGTTTGATAGTTTCTGGTCTTACATTTAGGTCTTTAATCCATTTTGAGCTTATTTTTGTGTATGCTGTTAGGGAGTGATCTAATCTCATACTTTTACATGTACCTGTCCAGTTTTCCCAGCACCATTTATTGAAGAGGCTGTCCTTTCTCCACTGTACATTCCTGCCTCCTTTATCAAAGATAAGGTGACCATATGTGCCTGGGTTTATCTCTGGGCTTTCTATCCTGTTCCATTGATCTATCTTTCTGTTTTTGTGCCAGTATCATACTGCCTTGGTTACTGTAGCTTTGTAGTATAGTCTGAAGTCAGGGAGCCTCATTCCTCCAGCTCCGTTTTTTGTTCTCAAGATTGCTTTGGCTATTCGGGGTCTTTTGTGTTTCCATACAAATTGTGAAATTTTTTGTTCTAGTTCTGTGAAAAATGCCAGTGGTAGTTTGATAGGGATTGCATTGAATCTATAGATTGCTTTGGGTAGTAGAGTCATTTTCACAATGTTGATTCTTCCAATCCAAGAACATGGTATATCTCTCCATCTATTTGTATCATCTTTAATTTCTTTCATCAGTGTCTTATAATCAAACGAGTTTTAAATAACAAAACAATATAGCTACATACTGGCTTGTGATTTTTTTTTTTACTCTCCACATTGACTTAAATTTAAAGTAGTAATGGAAAACTAAAATAAAAATTACAACAGAAAGGAATGTTCTTATTTTAAAAATAAGTATATTTGGAAAAGGGGCTAGTGGAATAAAGGGCTAAAAAATTAGCCTTTATATAAGCAACTCTCTGATACTGAAGGCAGCATTAGTCAACTAAACACAGTAACAGTGACAAACACCACATTTTAAGGGTGTTCTCTATAGCAATGACAACAGTAATTCAATAGCTGAAATACAGCCAAAATAATCTGTAAGTCATCTAGGTGTTATCAAAAATCACCCACCAGGGACACTTCCCGGGTGGCGCAGTGGATAAGACTCTGTGCTCCCAAGGCAGGGGACCTGGGTTCGATCCCTGGTCAGGAAACAAGATCCTACATGCATGCCACAGCTAAGAGTTTGCATGTTGCAACTAAGGAGCCCTGGAGCCACAACTAAGGAGTCCACCTGCCAGAACTAAGACCCAGTGCAACCAAAAAAAGAAAAAAAACCAAAATCCACCAGAGTACCCCTTCCTTCCTTCCTCCCTCCCTTCCTCTCTCTCTCTCTCTCTCTCTCTCTGTCTGTCTGTCTCTCTCTGTCTCTTTCTTTCTTTCTTGCCACGCTGCAGCTTGTGGGATCTTAGTTTCCCAACCAGGGATCGAACCTGGGCCCCTGGCAGTGAGAGCGCCAAGTCTTAGGCACTGGACCGCCAGGGAATTCATCAGAGTATTATTTTCTAAAATGTGTGAACCTTGTTTTGGGTCGAACTTCTATAGAAAGGAATCTTAAGATTAAGGCAGAAATCTAGAGTACTGCCTGGGTTCAGAAGATACCTGAATACTTAACAGTTTATAATCCAAGAGACTATTAGAAAGGACTACAAGGGCTTCCCTGGTGGCGCAGTGGTTGAGAGTCCGCCTGCCGACGCAGGGGACACGGGTTCGTGCCCCGGTCCAGGAAGATCCCACATGCCGTGGAGCGGCTTGGCCCGTGAGCCATGGCCGCTGGGCCTGTGCGTCCGGAGCCTGTGATCCGCAACGGGAGAGGCCACAACGGTGAGAGGCCCACGTACCACAAAAAATAAAAATAAAAAATAAAAAAAATAAAAAAGGACTACAAGCTTGCACTAGTGCCATATTCCTTTTGCTTGAAATAGTGACAAGTCATAAGAGAGTTAACATGTTTCTATTGTACTTATTCTAGAGAAGGAGAACTAATAGCTGTACTTCCAATACTTGCATGTGACACAATCATACGTGTACGAATATAGAAAAAAATATATAGTACATACACACATGCACACAAATACATATTCTGTGTAAGCAAGAAAGCAAAAAAAAACCCCAAACACTAAGTTTACTGAAATAATATTTCCCCTAAGATCACTTTCCTGGAATTGTATAATTGAGAAAAGCTTATTACTTATTACTCTGAAAAAAACAGTACAAATACTTCAAACTCAAATGTCTAGACCATTTGGCCTAGAATCACAATACAAAAGTCAACTAAAAATCTCAGATATGCTCTCTAATTTGTTTTTTCTATTTCTACTAATGAAGAATAGGATTTTAACTTTTTCCTAGTGTCAAAAGCTAAATTGGTCAGAATCAAGTATAAAGGATTTTAGGTTGGAAAAAGACAATATTTGAGAAAAACAAGTGTAAAATCCAACTTTTTATAAGAACATAACTGATTAAAAACTCCAACATCTACTTAAATCTACAGTATATGATTGTTATTGATAGGAAATGAGCTGTTTGCACCCCAAGATATTTTATTACAAGATAATAATCATTCTTAAGATGATAAAGTTCTAAAGTTAAATCAAAAGCACCAAATCAGAAAAAGGCTGTGATCTAACTACTTTTACATTCCCTAAGAGCTTTGGCATTTTCCTGAGTTTTACTGTGTAAATATGACAAAACCATACACCACTTCTGCCACAAAGACAAAAGCAATTACTCCATTAAACAATAATATTTTAAAATGTGAGGTGACAAAATAAAGATTTATATTCAAGTACAATCTTGAAGGAAAGAAGTGGAGGAAGAATTCTTAGTTTTAAAAGAGACAACAGTTCCTTTTCAGTAGTCTTCAAAGAACATAAGAAAGATGAAGCTTTTGGAGCCTAGCTTTTGGAAATTCAACTTGATGTAGTTCTCTATAGGCAAAAGGACGAAGATGTGTAAAAATGTAATTCAGGTAAAAGATGTCATGTTGGGGCCATTCACTCAGCCCTAATTTAGTGATGCCAAATTCATTTTTATATTTTAAAGGAGAAAAATTCAACTTAGATTGTTTAATGTTTATCCATAAATGTGAAGGCTTTCATGAAGGCTGACAAACCAGCCTTATAAATTTTTCTGCCTGGGATCAAATATCAACTAATCATCTGGCCAGTTAGAGAAATTAAAAAGTAAGACATACATGTAGGCACACACAGAATAGTTACCTTCAGTTGATTATTGAAAATATCAATCTCCTGTAGTTTTGATCTGGTTTCTTTCTCCACTTCATCCAGTTGGTCTCGTAGCTGCTGCCGAGCTAGTTCTTTTGCTTCTAAGGCTCTTTTGAGTGTAAGAAGTGAATCTCCTGTTTTAGAAAAACATCGCGAAATAAGAAAAACAAACTGGCAGTGAGGAAAAATGGTTTTTAACGTTCTCATTTCAATTACGAAAATTATTGCCAGTAAAAAGGGAAAAAGCCAACTTTTATAAAACACCTACTGTGCAAACTGTTCTGCTGAACTTGTTTTAATTGGTCACTGAGTATCTGTTTTTCTGGAATAAGTCTTCCAAGCATTTGTTGAGACTCCTAGGAGAGAAAGAGAACACAGCAATGAATGATGGAGAAAACTACCATGTTTCCTCATCCCTCAAAGACTCTCCTAATCTCAACCTGAATCCTCTACAGTGAAACTGTCAGGGTGGTTTCACAACTCAGCAGAGAAAATGGAAAGCAATGGTCTCTCAGTTGCACTGGGATCAAATGTAAATGCAGTGACCCTGCTGTTTGCAAACTGACTCAGTAGTTTAAACAGGAACTGTTCTGTCCTGAACTTTGAGCCTTAATAGGGTTGAACTGGATTACCATACACCTGAAGTTGGAAACAGAAATCAAAAAAGGACTTTTAACAATTAGAATCTTAGCTGCCATATATGTTTATCCAACACTCAGGAGAGAGGCACAATTTTAAACAGCTACACAAAAATCTTGAACCAACTATTTTTTAACTGACATAGATAAAAGCTAAACCACATTGTACAAGGCTATTTGGAGTTTTCATGGGTGACTTGACAAGCAATTGTATTTGCCTAAGTTCAGCTGAAATTATTCAATATAGTTTCTAAACATTTTAGAAAAAGGACAGATTTTCCAGGCTTTATTAAGGAATATTTGACTTTTATTTTTACTTTGATTTGAGAAAAAAATCTCTGTGTATTAACTTTTGGTTTGAAAGAATAAAAATGTCAATTAAAAATTTTCACTAGAGGCTAAGAACCAGTCCCTTTCTGGAACAACCACCTTTAGATATAGACTGGCTTGTGTGTAATAAATCTTTGTGTACTATATGTCTAAACAGTAGATACAGCTCAATGGAGAGGATTTGGTAGCATCTTCTCATATGAATAATCCACACAAACACATATACCCCCCATCCCCCCAAATTTGAACAAAACAATACAAAAGTTGATCATTTTCCCAAAAAAGCATAGCCAACTAAGCTTCTCCTCTTGTCCTCCTTGCTAAATTAAGGCAAGGCCACTTACCCAATCCCAAAGATTCTTTCCTGAACCAGGACAAACAAGGAAGGATCAAGATGAAGCCTGGCTCAGATCACTCAGATTGTTTCACTTATTTAAACATTACTTTTAAATGGACTACCTGAGTTTCAAAAATAGGTCAAACCAATATGAAGGGCTACCTGACTCATTTGCAGAGCAAGAATTTGCTAATTACTGTAAAGAAAGGAAACAGATTTCTCACGGCCTACTATGTACCTGCCTTTCTTCAAACCATGTATTATTTTTAACTTCACTACTTTTTCAGGAACCTTGATTGGTATTTTATTATCAATAACTGAATATACTAAGCATTAATCTTAAGTAATAAAAATATGTTTGGACACAGAGCATTCAGTGAGATAATAAACAAACACATGGCCTTCACTCCTAAATTTTCAACGGAATAGTTTATGAAACTTCTCATAAATAGTTAATGAAAGACACAGAAAAACAGTTACCACAGAAAAGAATATACTTTTAAAAGGTGCATGCATTTTAAAATATTTTCAAACAATTTCTAGCGGTGAACTTCTGATACTGTTTACATTATATGTCATATCCTAATATCTCAAATTGATTAGGACTTCAGTGATAATCAGTAAGGACACAGAAGACACGAACGACATCATGAATCAACTTGATTGACTGACATTTACAGGACACCCTACCCAACTTCAACAGAGTACACATTCTTTACAAGTGCACATGGAATATTCACCAAGACAGATCAAATGCTGGGCCATAACATAAGTCTCAATAAACTTAAAAGGGTTAAAATCATACAGAGTATGTTCACAGATCATATCATAAATAAATCAGAAATCAGTAAGTCAAATGGAAAAAAAATCCAAGCATTTGGAAACTAAACAGCATAATTCTAAATAATCCATCAAAGAAATGACAAAGGAAATTTTAAAAAAGGTTTTGAATTGAGTGGATTTAAAAATACAACATATTCATATGGCTATGACAATGCTTTGAGGGAATTATATAGCTTAAAATGTTATACATTATCAGAAATGAAGAAAGATCCAAATTCAATAATTTAAGCTTCCTCCTTACGAGGCTAGAAAAAAGCAAATCAAACCCAAAATAAAGAGATGGAAGGAAATAACAAGAAGCCTAAGTCAATGAAATAGAAAACAGACACACCACAGAGGAAAAAAAAAAATCTATAAAACCAAAACCTTTTTTAAAAAAATCAATCAATAAACCCAGTATGCTCCTAGCTAGATTGATGGAGTAAAGGAGGAGGAGGGGAAGGGAGAGGAGGAAGAGATTGTAATCAATGCAGTTAAGACAAAAAAAGAAATAAAAGGTGTATAGACTGGAAAAAAAAAGTTATGGTGGCACAGTGGTGAAGACTCCATGCTCCCAATGCAGGGGGCCCGGGTTCAACCCCTGGTCAGGGAACTAGAACCCACATGCACGCCACAACTAAGAGTTCACATGCCACAACTGAGGAGCCCGCCTGCCACAACTAAGGCCTTGCCACAACTAAGACCTGGCGCAACCAAATGAATAAATAAATATTAAAAAAAAAAGAAAAAGAAGAAATAAAGTTATCCTTATTCACAATGTTTATGCATGTAGAAATTCTAAGGAAGCTACAATAAAGCTATTAGAACTAATAAATGAGTTAGGCAATATCACACATATAATGTCAATATATGAAAATGAATTCTGGTTCTATATACTGGCATCAAACAACTGTAAATTGAAATTAAAATATGTAATACACAATAGCATCAAAAACCTTGAAATAATTAGGGCTAAACTTTACAAAATATGTACAAGACTTGTACACTGAAAACTACAAAACACTGCTGTAAGAAATTAGTAACAACCCAAATAAAATTAAGAGATATACTATTAAGATTCACACTCACATATTGTTAAGATGTCAATTCTTCCCATACTGATCTATAAATTCAATGGAATTCCAATAAAAACTCTAAGTACTTTTGTAAAAACTGACATGATGATTTTAAAAGCTTCTGTGGAAATGTAAAGGACCTAAAATAGCCAAAATAATTTGAAAAAGAAAAATATTGAAGAACTCATACTACCTGATTTCAAAAATTATTATAAAACTAAAATTATCAACAGAGTGAAATACTGGTGAAAGGATAGACATAGATCAAAGGAACAGAAGAGAATCTAGAAAAGATTTTTTACAAATGTGGTTAATTGATTATCAACAAGCTACCAAGGCAATTCAACGGGGGAAAAGGACAGTGTTTTTAATAAATGTTGCTAGAACAACTGGGTGTTGGTATGGAAAAAAACGAACCTCACCCCCTACCTTACACTTAAGTAAAAATGAACCTGAAATGGATCACAGACCTAAACATGTAATATAAAAGGGTAAAACTTCTGGAAGAAAAGATAAGAGAAAACATCCGCAACCTTGGGATAGTCAAAGATTTCTTGCATCGAACACGGAAAGTATAAACCATAAAAAAAAAATGAATAAATTGAACTTTCCCAAAATTAAACACGTCTGCCCTTTAAAGAACACCATTACAAAAATGAAAAGGTAAGCCACAGACTGGGCAAAAATGTTTGCAAAACATCTATCTGACAAAGGACTTCTGGGACTTCCCTGGTGGCACAGTGGTTAAGATTCCACGCCCCTAATGCAGAGGGCCCAGGTTCAATCCCTGGTCAGGGAACTAGATCCCACATGCATGCTGCAACTAAGAGTTTGCATGCCACAACTAAGGAGCCGGCAAGCTGCAACTAAGGAGCCCTCTTGCCACAACTAAGGAGCACACGTGCCGCAACTAAGGAGCCAGCGAGCCACAATTAAGGAGCCTGTGAGCTGCAACTAAGGAGCCTGCCTGACACAGCTAAGACCCGGCACAACCAAATAAATAAATATTTTTTTAAAAAAGGATTTCTTACAAGAATATATAAAGAACTTTGATAATATGCTAAACAACCTACTAAAAAGTGAGCTAAAGATTTTTTCACAAAAGACACACAGAAGAAGATGCATACTAATACACATATGAAACAATGATGAACATCATTAGCCTTCAGGAAAATGTAAATTAAAGCCAAATGAGATATTGTTACACACCCACCAGAGATGTTAAAATTAAAAATAATGGCAATACCAAGTGTTGACAAGAATGAGGAACAACTGAAGGACTCATACACTCCTGGTGAGAATGTAAAATGGTACAACCACTTTGCAAACAATTTGATAGTTTCTGATAGGGTTAAGCACATACTTACATGACACAGTAATTCTACTCCTAAAATTTAACCAAGAGAAATAAAACACATTTCCACATAAAGATGTGTAAGTAAATACTCATTGCAGCTTTATTCATAGAAGTCCCAAACCAGGGACTTCCCTGGTGGCGCAGTGGTTAGGAATCCGCCTGCTGGTGCAGGGGACACGGGTTTGATCCCTGGTCCGGGAAGATCCCATGTGCTGTGGAGCAACTGAGCCCTTGCACCACAACTACTGAGCCTGCGCTCTAGAGCCCGCGAACCACAACTACTGAGCCCACGAGCCACAAATACTGATCCCGTGCACCTAGAGCCCGTGCTCTGCAACGAGAAGCCACTGCAATGAGAAGCCCACACACTGCAACAAAGAGTAGCCCCTGCTCGCTGCAGCTAGAGAAGACCTGCACGCAGCGATGAAGACCCAACGCAGCCAAAAATAAATTAAAAAAAAAAAAACAGTCCCAAGCTGGAAAAAAACCTACATGTCCCTCAACAGGTGAGGGGATAAATAAGGAAATACTACTCAGTGATGAAAAGGAACAGACAACTGATTCACTCAACAATATGGATAAATCTCAAAAAAAGCATGCAGAGAGGAAGAAGCTGAAATAAAAGTCACAGTGTTCAAGGGACTTCCCTGGTGGTTCAGTGGTTAAGAATCCACCTGCCAACGCAGGGGACACAGGTTCGAGCCCTGGTCCAGGAAGATCCCACATGCTGTGGAGCAACTAAGCCGTGCGCCATGGTTCAGTGGTTAAGAATCCACCTGCCAACGCAGGGGACACAGGTTCGAGCCCTGGTCCAGGAAGATCCCACATGCTGTGGAGCAACTAAGCCCGTGCGCCACAACTACTGAGCCTGTGCTCTACAGCCCGTGAGCCACAACTACTGAGCCCGCGTGCCTAGAGCCTGTGCTCTGCAACAAGAGAAGCCACCCAATGAGAAGCCTGAGCACCGCAATGAAGAGTAGCCCCCATTCGCCGTAACAAGAGCAAGCCCGCGTGCAGCAACAAAGACCCAACGCAGCCAAAATAAATAAATAAATAAATAAAAAGAAAGAAAGAAAACGTCTCTGAGAACACAGAGGTTTTAAAACGACTTACAAAAAAAAAAGTCACAATGCCCAAAACTGATCATCTTTCATGATGATATACAGAACAATATCTACATGAATTTGATGCCCCCCTAGCTCAACACTTGAAACCAAACCAGGTGATACTGTAACAACTTGGTGGTCAAGGTTGGATAGGTAATAAAATGAAAGCAGAACTGCTTAGAGTACTCCACTGTGTCGCCAACTGTTGTGTATACATACATTTCTGGAACTCTCCCTAATATACTTAACGGCACTTCTTTATCGTGCTTATCACGGTAAAGCCAAAGTCCCATGAATGGACTATAGGTCCCGTGTGATCCGGCTCCCACTTGCTCCAACCATAGTGGTCTCCTTGCTGTAAATGGCATCCCAGAGACCAGCTACAGCCTCAGGTCTTCTGCACTATTGTTTCCCTACCTATAACTTGCTCTGCCAGATATTCACATGGTTCAGCCACTCATCTCTGTTAAGTCTTTGCTCAAAAAGCATGTTCAGAGAGAGGCCTGTCCTGACCACATTACTCAAAATCACAGTTCTCCTTACTACTGGGGACTCTCTTCCCTACTCGCGCTCCAGAGCAACTTTTCATCTTCTAACAGAGTCCATACTTGTCATTTTATTAGTGCTTGTCTCCCCTGCAAACAGAAGGTAAGCTCTGTGAGGGCGGGGTTCCCGTCTCTGCTGTCCACTGCTGGATCCTCAGTGCTTACCAGAGCTTGCATTGAGCTGGCATGCAGCAGTCTCAGCAAGTGTGCTGAGTTACTAGACAACCTATTTTCAGGCAAGGACCTTGTATACTTCATCTTGGCTTCCCAGCGCCTATTAGATGCTTGATGTTTGTTGAGTGAATAAATGAATGAGACGAATCAGAGAAAGGCATGTAAGCTTTTAAGGGACATATTTTCTCACTTGTAATTGTTGCTGTAGGTGGGTGATTTCAGCAATTCTCAACTCTCTAGATTTGTTTGTGCTCTCAATTTCTTGCCTTTGGGTTGTCAATCGACATCTGATATCTTGAAGTTTTCCTTCTAGTTGATGCTTCTTATCATTCTTCAACAAATGAAAAATAATAAGAATTATTAGCATTTTAATGGTTTAATGTAAGTAGATTCCCAAAGCATAATCAAACTACTCACTAGAGCTTCTAATTCAAATTCCAAAGTCTTTTTCTTTGCTTTCAGCACAACTATGTCCTCTTGTTCTTTGTTTCTTTGATTTAATAGTTCTTGTCTTCGATTCCGTTCCCATTCAAGCTGTCGTTGCCTTTCAAGCTCCCGTTTTGCAGCCTATGACATACACAAACAGACGATTTATTAATTGTTCAGTTCTTACACTCTTCAAGGTCTCTTAGTAAGCATTACATCTAGTAAGTCTTTTCTTTTAGGGGTGAAATATTATTAAACATTACAAGAAATTTTTATTTTAAAATAGCAGAAAAATTTTATACAAATATAATATTCCTTCTATGGGAAAACAGGGAATATTCAGAAAGGCTATTATATTTACATGAGCTGAGAACAGACTGGATTGTTTCACCACTGACATTCAATTCTTTACGCCGCTAAGGATGCTTGGTGTGCTAAAATAAGCTGCTCTTCCTTATTTACCGACTCATAAAAACAAGGAAAATTAATCTAGTAAAATCAAACCCAAAACCCCAGAACAAAAAACAAAACAAAAACAGCTTTCTGCCATCAAACAAGTAATTATTATTTCTTCTGTCACATGAGAGATTATTATTTGTCTCAAGCTTTAAAAGTTTGTGACCCCCATCTCCCTAATCATTCATTTCCTTTTTAGCACAGAAGGTTCTGTAATTTCTCTGGCAATGTCAGCTCTCTTCAACGCTGACTCTGATGGCTGCTAGGCAGAGTAACTGTGGGAGCACCAGGCACTCTTTATCGTATTGTAATTGCTTCTTACATACCTGTGCTCCAACTACACTGTAAGGGCCTGGAGGACAGGTGGAGTTCCTATTTATCACCGTATCTCCAGGGACTATCAATGCCTGGCACATGGTAAATGTCAATTAAATAATCCCGAATAAACACTCTAAAATACTTTTATTTTTTTTTAAAAGAACATTGAAGACGGAAAGGCTGTCTACCTTTTGGTTGTCATCCTGGAAATGAAAATCCTGTTAGTATCTGTGTGTGTCTGCCCGAATGAAAGGGAGCTTATAGCTACAAGTTTTCTAAAGCAATCATCAGGAGATGAAACCAAAGTATTATTTTTTTATAAAGACAAATCCCCCATCTTTAAAATACATTTTATCCACACAAGAGAATCATGTCATTGCTTCTGTAACAATATACTAGGACTTCCCCGGTGGCGCAGTGGTTAAGAATCCGCCTGCCAATGCAGGGGACACAGGTTCGAGCCCTGGTCCAGGAGGACTCCACATGCCATGGAGCAACTAAGCCCATGCACCACAACTACTGAGCCTGCGCTCTAGAGCCCGCGAGCCACAACTACTGAGCCCGTGTGCCACAACTACTGAAGCCTGTGTGCCTAGAGCCCATGCTCCGCAACAAGAGCAGCCACCACAATGAGAAGCCCATGCACCACAACAAAGAGTAGCCCACACGCAGCAATGAAGACCCAATGCAGCCATAAATAAATAAATAAATTAATTAATTAATTTAAAAAAATACTAAAATTGGAAAGACAGACAGGAGGTAGGCTTGGCCCCTATCCAGGTATGGCACCAAATTTAGGAAGCCATCCATAAAATACAGTGAAGATTACTAGACATATTTTCTAAAGTGGAAAAAGAAAAAGATGCAGAACAATAAAATTAGTGTGATACCATTACAGTGGTTTCATAAAACAATTTCAACTAAACCTTCAACCTCTCCACCATATAACCCTTTTTGTTTCTATATTTGTATGTGAATGCAGAAAAAAGGCTAGAAAAAAATACTTAACTGCTATCAATGGTTTGTTACAAGACTGTATTATCAAAAACTTGTACATGAATGTTCATAGCAACAGTATTCAAAATAGCCAAAAAGTAGAAACAACCCAAATGTCCACCAACTGATGAATGGATAAATTTAAAATGTGGTCTATCCATATAATGGAATACTATTCAACCACAAAAAGGAATAATGATTCATGCTACAACTTAGCACGAAAACATGCTAATCGAAAGCCAGACACAAAAGGCCATATATTATGTGAATCCACTTATACAAAATGTCCAGAACAGGCTAACCTATGGAGAGAGAAAGGAAATTCGCGGTTGTTAAGGGCAGGAGGAGGGGGAATGGGGAGTAACCGCTTAATGAGTAAGGAGTTTCTTTTGGGGGTGATGAATTAGTGGTGACGGGTGCACAACTTTGTGAATAACTAAAACTACTGAATTGTAAAAAGAAAAAAAAGACTGTTAATATATTACTTAAACAGCTCTGGAAGAGCACGCGTATTCATGACGGGGCTGCTCCCCAGCTGCTCACCTCTCGCCTCTCGATTTCTTTCCTGCGCTCCTCCTCTCTCTGACGTTCTAGCTCCCGCTGCTTTTCCAGCTGCTTCTCCAGCTCCAGTTGCCTCTTGCGCTCCTGTTCCTGGCGCTCCCGCTCCTTCCTCTCCTGCTCTGCCCTCTCCAGCTGGGCCAGGCGCTCTTGTTCTTTGCGCTGCTGCTCCAAGAGCGCTTGTCTCCGTTTCTCCAGCTCCAGATTGCCACGTTCAAAGTTCTCACGCTTCTTATCTTCAAAGGTTACTTTAAAACAAGATGTAACGATTAGGAAAAGCCATGATTTTCAACATAGTATTTTCAAAGGGAAAACTCAATGGCATATAGGAAATGTGTAGTGTACCTGCAAACCTGAACTCCCAAAGCTTCTTTCTCACCTGTGCCCTCACTGATAAGCACTATGAACATGGCCTTCACCCAGCTTCTTGCTTATATACTCTCCCTCCAGATGAACCACATCACAGTGTTCGAAATGCCAAACGCGGTTTCTGGAATAATCTTTTGACAGCAGTTCTGCATCATCACCCAACCTCCATACCTTCCCTGTCACTCTACCCTTTCCCTTTTCTATGACCTGGATTCAGCAACTGACCCCTTGCCACTTCTGTACCACGAATCTTTCCCTTTCCACCTCTTTTTTCTTTGCTTAAAACCGTGCTGTTGTGTCTTCAATTTTAACAAACAAGACAGTTTCTGAATGCAGAGGTAAGAAGGTAAGTCTCCTCCTGGGTTTCACACTGAAGAGCAGGTTGTGCCCTAATCATCATGGAAATGATACTCCGTAAATTATTTTTTCTAACCCATTACTCAGTTTCCTTCTTTGAGAACACCAATTATGAATTTTAGAACTATCCTCAGGTCAGTAATTGTTTTTCTCTGATCCTTGCTAACACTGTTTACATCCACTTTATTTTACTTTAAAAAAAAATTCCATCCACCACATCCCTTACTATGTTTTCAGCAGTGTCTATTCAGTTCTGTGTTTGCTTCACACGCTTCTCCTTGGAGCCAGCCCCAGACAAGGGAAGCTCTCACTGCCAGCCTGGGCAGCATGTCATTCCCATTGTTCCCAATCTATTTCAAGGGCCGTCACTTCACACACTGTCTTGAGATGTGTAGCTGTGAGCATCCTTTCTTGGCTTCTTCCCACATTCCTGTCTGGCCTTCACTGAAAACAGACCTTCCTTACAAACTGTAGTTAGAGATCAGAGAAGGCAAGCAAGTTTTATTTTCTTGTTCTTCTGGCTCCTTTTGTGATTTCAGAACAGGCAGCAACCATTTTACTCTGCCACCTTAAAATCGAAAGTCCCCTCCGTCAGAGAAAGGAATGAAGTAATGATACATGCTACAATGTGGATGAATCTCAAAAACACTATGCTAAGTTTAAGAAGCTGGATGTAAAAGGTCACCCACTGCATAATACCATTTATATAACATATCCAGAAGAGGTAAATCCAAAGAGACAGAAAGCAGACTGGTGATTTCCAGGGGCTGGGGAAAAGGGAGAATGGAGAGTAACTAGGTATGGCCACTGTTTTGGACCGAATGTTTTCCACCCCACCAATTTATAGGTTGAAACCCTAACCCCCAAATGGGCTGGTATTTGGAGATGGGAACTTTGTAATTCCAGTTATGATAAGGTCATGACGATGGGGCCCTCATTATGAATTAGTGGCCTTATAAGAAAAGGAAGAGAGAGCTATCTTTCTTTTTCCATGTGCACATACCGAGGAAAGGCCATGTGAGGACCTAGTGAGAATGCAGCCATCTGCAAGTCAGGAAGAGTGCTCTCACTGGGAATGGAAGTGGACGGCACCCTGATCTTGGACTTCCTATCCTCCAGAACTGTGAGAAAGAAATTTCTGCTGTTTGAGACACCCAGACTATGACATTTTATTACGGAAGCCCAAGCTGACTTAGACAGCCACTGAATTGTACACTTCAAAATGATCAATTTTATCTTAAGTAAATTTTACCTCAGTTAAAAAAAAAGAAAAAAACTGAAAGTCCCTATACATCTTTTTAATTCCAAAATCTGGCCCTATTTCTGGTACACAGAGGCACATAATAAATGGTTGTTGAAAGAAAGAATGCACTAACCAAAAACTCTAATACTGTCACATCCTGTTCAAAACTTTAAATGAATGTCTTCTACCAACAGAAAAAGAAAATTCCAAATTCTAAGGATTCCTGTCCTTATTTGCTTTAAGACTTTACTCCCATTATTATCAACCTGAAATGTTCCTCCCTTCCACTTGTAATGACCCAATTACTCTTCAAATCTCAACTCAACTGTGACCTGTTCCATAGAGATTTAATTGCTTGTGTATTTCCCAGTCTATGCCAACCAGCTATAAGTAAGCTCTGCTGTGCATCTATAATTCTGTCTTCAGGAATTTATCATACTTATGCACTGCTTTGATGATTGTTTATATGGATGTCTTAAATCCTCAGTTGTATTATAACCTTCTAGAGGGCATGGACCATGTATTATTAACATTTAGATTCTTCACTGTACTCAACACACTTGAACAAAGAACATTTTCAGTAAGCAGTTTATCACTGAACAAAAAGTAATTTAGTTGAAGAGGAGACTAGGAGAGCTAGTGTCCTGAGCAGGTCAATTATCCCCTGAGCACTTTAAGTGCAACAAAATGACACTGACAGAGTATTAAACATAAAGAGGTTCCATAATAAATTTCATTAGGGTGTCAGCATCAATTGTCATCTCATCATTAATAATTCATAGCTACCACAGAATATTTTAATAGTATGATGAATTTATCTTTGTAAATGAGGATAATTTAAATTAGGTTCACATTAAATTTAAAATAACTTCTTGTTATCAAGGAGCTTCCGATTCTATAACAACCTGAGAAAACAACAGTAGGCAATTTTACATTCTATTTCTGCACTGGTGGTATTAAGCAACCACCTTAAAGGCTTATCAGTTTTGAGCATTTTATAGATAACATTTATAAAATTTTTGTTAAGTGGTAAATAATCAGATTTCAATTTAAAAGCTAGAACAAGGGTACATTAGCAGAGTACATAATGTTCTTATTTCTGTACATATATTCAAATCCAAAAGCATATGAAAAGTGTCTCCTTTCTGACTAAGGTCAGTTAAAGAAACATAGCAAGGGCTTCCCTGGTGGCTCAGTCATTAAGAATCTGCCTGCCAATGCAGGGGACACGGGTTCGAGCCCTGGTCCGGGAAGATCCCACATGTTGTGGAGCAACTAAGCCCATGTACCACAACTACTGAGCCTGAGCTCTAGAGAGCCTGTGAGCCACAACTACTGAGGCCGCATGCCACAACTACTGAAGCCCACGCACCTAGAGCCTATGCTCTGCAATAAGAGAGGCCACCGCAATGAGAAGCCCGCGCACCGCAACGAAGAGTAGCCCCTGCTTGCCACAACCAGAGAAAAGCCTGTGCACAGCAACAAAGACCCAACACAGCAAAAAAATAAAATAAATAAAATTTAAAAAAAGAAACATAGCAAGAATGTCAAAAGCTAAATTTATCGTTACCTCCATCTTTGCCTTAGAGATAGAAAATCTCTAATATGCTATAATTCAAATCTAAGGACTGTCTTACCAGGTAATTTCTTTTCTAGTTGTTGCTGTTCATCTTCTAAAACTGGTTCCTCTGGTAACCTCTGATCTACTGAAGTTGAGCTTATGACAGATATACCACTGCCAGATCGAACTCTTCTGCAGTTGTGGAAAAAAAGAAAAAAAGAAGAAAAATAAAAGGATTCATGTAAAGCTGTCTAGGTAGAATTGGGTAAATTATGAAAAAAGAAAGTTTTTAAGATTATGCTACATATCATGGAGCAAATTTCATTTTTAGTGAGGAAAAGATAAAGATTTGGTCTTCTCTATTTACAAAGAGTTTCTTAAAAATGAGTATCTGAACATCATCAGACTCTGAGTGCCATATTCATTCAAATGTTTAGAACCATCACCAAAAGTAGGACAATTCCAAAGGATTAAATCAATGAACAATTGTCAAGTGGTTAGAGAAGTACCTTGGACATAGTAAGTGTTTGCTGTTCCGATCATAACCCTCCTATGAAACATTAAATTTCCAAGGGAAGATTAGCAGCTCAGCTAATTGAGAGCATCTTTTTTTTTTCCCTTTACAAAGTCTCTCCATGTTATCTCTTAATAAACACATGAAATGTCTATACTTTATAGTCCTTAAAACAAATCACTTAGTTTACTGTTAGTTTCACTTTACACCATTAATCTTGCTCTTTTAAACCAATCTACCTATCTTCTTTTTACGCTTTTTTATCAGCTTCCAGTGTTGTGTTTCTTGTAGCGATTCTTGAAGCTGTGAGATTTTATGGGCAAACTGTCCAGCTACCGGTTTCTTCCTACACATTCACAGTTTTCTCAGCTCCCCCCTGCACCATGTATGTGCTGACAGTGATGGCTTCATGTTTCATACATTTATGGGGACTTTTCCCCCAGTCCTTCCCGTGAGGAATTAGGACAGAAATTCTCATCTGTGCTTCTTTTGTTCTTCTTTGTACTCGTAAGATCTCAAATTCGTCTTTTGAGTTAAAGCTTTGAGACACAGTTGTCCAAGAGGGCTGTGTATGCGTGGTTGTGTGTAGGCGGAGGATACCAGTAACTGCAGAGTCTTCCCAATTGGACCCTGAACTACCCTCTCAATGTCTCCACCGAGGTTATGTTTCAGACCACGAAAATTTTCTTTAATTATCTTCCTGATTATAATTTCTACATTGCCAGCATTTCGTTACCTCTGTCTGCAATGTGTAGAATTCATAGGCAGAATCTCCTTGCTTTATTTTCTATGTACAGGTTGATATCATTGCACTTAAACTGCTAAAGTTTTGGGTGAGCTTTGATTATATGGATTGTCTCAAAAATCACAAAATCTGTGATGTTTTACTTGACTGTTTTACTAATATCCTATAAGTACTTTAAAGAACAGAACAGGGAAAGATTAACACAAACCTACCTAAGATTTGCTTGAATTCATAGATATTTCATTTACTTGCCAAGAATAAAAAATGACTATAAGATACACAGCCAACAAAGCCAAGTTTGAAATTCACATACTCAGTGCACAATTTCTTATGAGAGCCAAATATTCCTTACCTAAAGGAAGGTGGAATGTATTCTGGGGGCAGGACTGGTGGCAGTGGTTGGCCAGACATAGCTACATCAATTAGGTGCATAGCCAGGATAAATTCTTCTGCTGTGAGTTTTCCATCTTGATCAATGTCACAAAGATTCCTATTCAACAAAAAGTTCATTGTAATCTAGTTTCATGAAAATGCATGCTTGTTACTATTCATGAGTGATTTACACGTTCTATTTTCTTATTCTGACTCTAGGCCAACTGAGTTCCTCTGTGCCTCAGTTTATAAAAATAGTACCTATTTCACACCACCATTGCAAAGACAAAACGAGACAATCCATATACCTGGGATGGTGTTCAACATTCAACAGATGTTAACTATGATTATAATTACACTCTTCTCAATCATTGCAACCCATTTTAAACGTATCATACATTCCATGTGTCTGATTTAGACTACGCTCTGCAGACTATCAGATCAGATAGTAAATATTTAAGCTTTGTAGAACACACAATCTCTATCACACTGAATTCTGCTGCTGCAGCAGGAAAGCAGCCATAGACAATATATAGAGAAACAAATGGGCACGGCTGTTTTAAAAAACAAAACCAGGTGCAGGCCAGATTCAGCTCAGTGGATCAAGCCCTGATCTAGGCCTCCAAGGGTGGATCTTTACGGCCTCCAGCCACAGAGGCAAGGTGTTTTCTGTTCCTTAATCTCAGGATTCAATCGTCACTGTTCTTCATAATCAACTTGCCCTGGTAGCTAATTAAAGTAAACAGATTTTTCTAGCAAGTCCAAGAATGTGATTTTACTTAACAACTTCTGGACAACAAAAGAGGATGCAAGACCACAACACTGTTCACTAAAATACCAATAGGACAGATGCTACACTGGGCAACTAACTGGCTTTGCTGATGAGATAAATCAAGAAACTCCTCTTAAATCTGAAATTTCCTCAGGTGGCATCAACTCTTTTTTTTTTAAGGTACAATATCCATACGGTAACATCCACCCCTTTTAGAGTACAATTCTTCGAGTTTTGACAAACACATTCAGTTGTGTAACTACTACAATGTATAGAAGTTTCATCATCACCGAAAATTCCTGTCTTTTTATAGTCACCCTTTCCTTTGCCCCCAGGCCCTGGCAACCACTGATCTCTTTTCTGTCCCTCTACCTTTGCCTTTTCCAGGTGCCAGACTCCTGTTTTTAAGTAGAACAGAGCCACAAATGAAAACCCTGCCTGTTTTACCTTGTTCTCTCTTCCTTTCCACTGCCCACTCCTAGGTAAATGCAATTAAAAGGCAGGTGGAATTCCTATTTGTTTTTTTCCCCATACTTGCCTGAAGAATGGCTGTACACATTTAATTAAATATCTTTTTATCGTGTAGAAGGAGAATATAATATTCTAGTAGGAGAAGACTCAAGTATTTTTTTCAAAGAGGGCGGGTTATAAATGAGAAACTTAAACATTTCATTATATTCTAGTGTCATGAGAACAACCAACGTGTCCATAAATGTTAGGTCTTTAGTTTTTATTCCAGAGGGCCCGAGGATACTGGTACACACCCAGACTTAAAGAGGTCTAGATGTGTCATAGATATAAGATGCTTGCTAACTGGTCTGTTATTATGCTATTGCAAGAGGCTGACCCTTTAACGCAAAGCAGAAGGGACCATAATGGGTGAAGGGAGCAGCCCTAGAGCTTGACCACTTATGAAACAACCACATCAATGAGCCTGCAGCAAAATCATGAACCTAGCAGGTAAGTGGTGTAGACCGGGTTTACCTTCCAGGTGGAATCAATGGATAATGCATAACTGAGAGATACACGCTCCTGAAGAGTGTGTATTCTAGTTAATATTTAACTAGATATTAAAATTAAATATTTAACATTCTAGTTAATATTTAAATGCAAAGAATCCTATAGGATTTCATCAATAGCTACTAAAACTCATTACAAAATAGACAAAGAGACATAAATGTACCTACTGATGAAAGTACTTGGTATCATCTCTATGTATTTTGGAGCCTGCAGCAAAATCATGAACCTAGCAGGTAAGTGGTGTAGACCGGGTTTACCTTCCAGGTGGAATCAATGGATAATGCATAACTGAGAGATACACGCTCCTGAAGAGTGTGTATTCTAGTTAATATTTAACTAGATATTAAAATTAAATATTTAACATTCTAGTTAATATTTAAATGCAAAGAATCCTATAGGATTTCATCAATAGCTACTAAAACTCATTACAAAATAGACAAAGAGACATAAATGTACCTACTGATGAAAGTACTTGGTATCATCTCTGATGTATTTTGCAAAAAAAAAAAAAAAAAAATTCAAACTTGAATCTGATGAGTGGTTCTCAACCACTGATTGATTTAGTACTGCAAAGAACATCTGTCAATGTCTGGAGACATTTATGATTGTCACAAGTGGAGGCGGGGCTCATGCTACTGCAGTAGGCAGAGGCCAGAGATGCTACTTAACAATCAAAAGTCCACAGGACAGGCCTCCACCACAGAGTCATCGGGCCTAAAATGTCAATAGCACTGAGGTGCAGAACCCTGCTCAAGATCTAATTACCAATCTACAGGAAACACAAGAATGAATTAACACCATAAGGGTGCCATCAGCTAAAGTTAGGCTATAAGAAACTATAGGACAAATGATCTGGGTTTTTCTTGTGGGGTGGGGTGGGGGAGGAGTGGAGAACAAGACAAGGGGGAGTTTATAGGTTAAAGGAGACTTAAAAGATGTATCAACCAATTGTTACAAAATATAGATTTATTTCAGTCCTAATTTGAACAAACCAGCTATAAAAAAAATTATGAGACAATCTAAGGAATTTAAACACCATCTGATTAACTTAATGATAAGAATTACTATTAACAGTTTTAAGTGGACTTTTGGTATTGCAGTCATGTGGGGAAAAAATCCCTAAGTCTTTTGGAGATACAAGCTGAAATATGTGCAGATGGAAATGATATAATGACTGAGATTTGGCTTAAAATAATTGAAAGGAGGAGGGGAGAACCAGGACAAGTCATGAGTTAAGACTTATGTAGGCTGTATTGTGAGTTCTTGAGAATTCATTATATTGATTGCTCTGCTTTTGTATTTTTCAAAATCAAAAGGGGGGAAAGCAAGAGGGGCAATCATAACAACTCATTGGAAAATTAAGCCTACTCCGTATATCTCCCTTAGAAATAACGGTATTAATCTAAAGACCCATGAGCCATATCAATTCAAGAAATACAGTTTCCTCTTTATACAAACCAAGGAACTTTTTCATTCCTTACCATATTGAAGCCAGCTGAGCCTGTGGTAAACTTGACTGCATAAGAATAGTTCTTGCTTGGGGACCTAAACAAAAACCAGGAAAAAAATATAAAGATGAATCAGCAAATCTTCACTGATCAGTGTTCTGCACATAGGTACTATGCAATCTCATGCAATCACAGTGCTTTAAACAATATTTGCTGTTACCCGAGGGGCTTTTTAAAAAGGAAATTAAGCCCCAATGAAAAAGGCAAGAAACACAAAGCACCTGGCACACAGTCAATAAATTTTTGTTAAATAGATGTTTAATGAGGAATGAGTATGTAAAGGATTAGAGTTTCAAAATATAACCTGCCCTTTTGTCCAGGTTACCATCTCTATTCGTATCAGGATTTTATTTACAAAGCTGAAACTTATTCTCTCTAAATTCAGCATCTTGGCCACCACCTGCTTCCTCCACCATGATGACTATCAAATTCAGATAAGATTCAGGGAATCTTAGAGGAGGAAGGGACCTTAGAGAGAACTCTTCTACTCATTTCATTATACAGACTATAAAACAAAACTAAACAAAAAAAAACTTGCTCAAGGTTGTATAAATGGCCAATTATCACAGCCACTTCTGAGGTTAGTGATAAAGAAGAATTTCTGGAATTTCAACTCTCTTCTCAAAATCAGCTCTCACTTCTTAAAATACTTGTATATATCTTCAGTCTGGGCATGAAACTAGCCTTAGATACCAGAAAGGCTACAATGGAAGAATCTGAATGTTTAAATAAACTAGTGTTAGGAGGAGAGAGACAAATGTCTTATGTCCATCACTGACTCCCAAGGTGTGGTCCCAGGATGACATGAAGACCAAGGAACGGAAAGTGGTAGCAACTGTGTTAGGAAGATTACCACGCATAAAATTTTGCTTGTTCTGTGGTATACTGGAATGAGAAAAGTTCACTGATCATTTTATTTAGTCTCTAACATTGTATTTAGAACGTTGGCAACATTAAAGTAGAACTAGCAAAAGTTTAGTGAATGTGTTAATTTATACTTGTAACAATTCTGCCCACTTCAGAACTATATAAAAGAAAGTTCATCTTTCATCTACTCAATAAAAAGTGTAACAATAAATGAAAAGAACTAGCCCTGGACCTGGATATCAGGACATATGGATTCCAGTCCCGACTCTTCCACTCCCTAATGACATGTGACATTAACAAAACTACTTTTAGGAAGTTCTTTTATCTCTGAAATGAGGAAAATGATCTAGAACAGGGATTGGCAAACCGCAGTCTATAGGCCATATCCAGCCCTCCACCTGTTTTTGTAAATAAAGTTTTATTGAAACATAGCCATGCCCATTCATTTAAGCATGATATACGGCTGCTTTCATACTGCAATGGCAAAGTTGAAGAGCAGTGACAGTGTATGACTGCAAGTCTAAAATGTTTTTGTATCTGAAAGGGCAAATTATAAGTATACACAAATTCTCTGTATGCCTCGCTCACTCTGCTAAAGCAGTAGCTGTCACTTTTATACATAGCATGAAAAACCAGGCCAGCTTATATGGGCACTGAAGGAATATTTAAAGGTAGAGTTTTAAGTACTGCTTAACATGGTTTGACACCAGTGTGTCATACAGACCCAGACCTGCATTGTCAGTGAATCTGAAAACATTATTTTGCTGTTTATAGAAGAAGTCTGTTGACCCCTGCACTAAAAGATCCCAACTGTCTTTTGCAATGTCTAATACTTGACTCTAAGTCCTAAGACAAGGTTGTGAAACATTAAATTAGATCAGCAACAGCAAAGATAGTAACAGGACAACATAAAAATCAAGTTCTGAGTGTACAGAACTATTCTGTAGAAGCCTACATTCATGAAAGGCAGACTGGCTTATAAGGAGACATTAAGGGAATAAACACAAATCTCAAGTTCACAAAGCCTACAGTGGGTATAGCTGTGTTTCAGTAGGGAAGCTTGAACGGAAAGAACAGAGACAATTAAATGAAGTTAATGCTTTACTTCAAACAATGACTAAGACTTTTAGCATTTTGTGATTAGCATATGAATAACCAAATAACATATGCACTGTTTCAGAATGCAAGGAGATAATCAAATACCTCTTTGAGAATAGGACTAGCAAGAATAGCGTTACCAGAATTCTAGAGCTACTTATATAATTTAGACTAGGAAGGACTCCTTCTCTCTTTTATAAGTGTCTCTTTTAAGAGCGTGCAGTAGCATATACATCAAGTTGGGAAGGAACAAGGGGGTGCCCACCTAACCAGGTGTATCAGCGAAACCAACCCAGGTAATCAATGGGGTAAACTGTGCCATTGCTAAATATTTCAATTCTGCCTCTTTCCATTCTGGGAGCTATTCTCAACTTTTTTGATATTCTTCTTAATCTTACTCAGTTCTTAAGCTGAACTGAGTAACTGCTTTAGGGGCTGAGGATTCACACAATTATTTTCACAGTTGTGATCATGAAAATAATCTTTGTATTTCATCTCAACAAAACCTGCTCTGCTTCCATCAACAGTCTTATTTAGCCTAAAACACACCTTATATTGATACCTCACAAAGGAAAAGCAAATTAAATGTCTTTTATTTACTCCTATTTTAAAATGTACTGTAATAAATTATTCTTTCTATTTGACATGACTATACAAAGATTTGAAAATGAAATTCCCACCTTAAATTCCTTCCAGGACAAAACAGTAATAAGAATACAGCTAAACAGTAGCAAAAATCTACTCATCCATCCAGTGTATTTCAAATTTTATTTTCTGCCTCAGATATTAAAAGTTCTAAATATTTAAGTTCCTGCGTCATATACCTTCTACCTGATACTATACTTCGGTCATAAAACATCCTACCAAGAAAAGAGAATTTCGGCATCAACATCGCATCTGAATACTATTTTAAGCAAACACCCAGCAAACACCAACAGTGCTTTAAAAAATGTTTTCAGATTCACTGACAATGCAGGTCTGGGTCTGTATGACACACTGGTGTCAAATCATGTTAAACAATACTTAAAACTATACTTTCGAATATCCCTTCAGTGCCCATATAAGCTGGCCTGGTTTTTCATGCTATGCATAAAAGTGACAGCTACTGCTTTAGCACAGTGAGCGAGGCATACAGAGAATTTGTGCATACTTATAATTTGCCCTTTCAGATACAAATATACGCTTATTTGAAATGACTGCTGAGATTCTTTACTGGGATAGGGTTCAGGGTTAGACCAGAACCCTTCGAAGTCTCACCCAATCCTGACATTTTTAAACGAGGATGAATTTTTCTCTTGGAAGTAAAAATTGCAATTGTAAGTGATAGGAAAAAAAAAAAAAAGATAGTAAGAATCAGAAATTTAAAATGTTTTTTGCTGAATATCACTGCTTCTCCACCCTAGGAAAATGACCCCATTCTCCCCTCCTTTCATATTTGTTAAAGAGAAGTTACATTTCCCCCCCTTTTACACTTAATGTTTGTATTGGAGATCTCTATTTTCCTTTATTAAAATTATGCTTTTCTTTATAACTCTCTAACAATTTTAAGTGTTTAACCCCTTATTAGAAAGGTTTCTGGATAGTATCATAAAATCCTTTGAATCCTTCTAATGTAGACAACAATCTTTTTTTAAATCCATAGAGACCATATGCCTTAACTCTGGCCTTTTATCCATGAAGAAATAAGATCCAAATACGTAAAGTGACCTCCAGCTGGTTAGTGGCAAAGCTAGGTTCTAAACTCCCCAACCATTTACTAACTTTCACCCTGCGTCCTGCCATAAACAGATTGAGTAGACAGTTTCAAGTTCATCTACTAAGTTGAACTTCAGAATGTGAACCAGGCTTTGTCCACAGCAGTGTTTCTTTGCAAGTGCGTTGATTTGCACAACAGTGGCATCTGGGGTGCTGGGGAATCCTTGGTCTAGGTTCTATTTACCAAGAAGCCAAAGCCTGAGGCACTGGAGAATAAAATAACTATGGCCTTATCAGTAGATGAGAACTGGAGGTAAGGGGAACAACAAAAACCCTGTTTAGAAAGAAGTACAATAAATGGAGGAAGACATCAGGAAAATCTTCAGCCCAACATCTAGAAACAATCTGCATTTAGAACAAAGATCATGTTTCACTAAATTAATTCTCATTTGTAAATACCTGTTAAGTGCCCACTCATGGTTTTGTCATGACTGTTGAATAACTGTCTGTATTTCAGTCTGGATGGCTGAGGAACAGCCCATTCAGCTGCGGGAGGAACACTGTGGGGCAAAGAGAGGAAGGAGAGGAAAAAAAGGATTAATAGTAAGGAAAAGCACATTTAAGTTCTCTAAAAACAGTAAACTAAGAACTTCTCTAGAAAACTAGATTTAACATTTTATTCACTTCCTAATCACTATTTCTGAATTTTCTATAATGATTTTTTCCATTTTTTAAGGTTATAAACCTTTCTCTCCAAACAGATAAGCTCATTGTTTTTTCCAAATCAAGGGCACACACGGCAGACCAAGTGGCTCGTTCAAGTTATATGGACAATTTACTAATTTAAAGGTTCTACAAAAGAATGGAAAATCTCCTCGGAACTGAGGTGATACAGTAATGACCAGGCTTCTCTAAACTTCTAGAACAGTCCTCTTTAGGTTCAAAAAGCAATGCTGATAGAAAACAAATAACTGCTTTTAAAGGTATTAATTCTTTAAAATGTTTAACTTTCTTTACACCAAAATACAGAATGTATTTCTTAATGAAAGGAAGTTATTTCATTCTGAGAATTTAAATGCCCAAAATGGAGTTTCCCAGAGAGAAGAGAACATTCCCAGGGCGGTTGGCAAATCAGCAGTGCAGTATGGGAAGGAGCTCTGCTTCTGACTGCAATCCAGTGCTGACCTTTCCTTGCCAATGTGCAGCTGACCTCAGGAAACCCCTTGCTGGCAGCCAGTTCGGCTGTAGACCTCCTTGGTGATCAGTTCCTCAGATTAGTTCCCACACAGTATCATGCTGGTTGGTACCCATGGCTTCTTGAGAGCCAGATGTTTCAAATGGGCAATTTAAACACGATGGCTGAGCTGGCAGTAAAAATGGCATTCCACTTCCAGGACAGATTACAACTAATGCCCCATTTGCAATTTCCTTTCATTTCAACAAAAATATCTATTTCTCACAGATTACAGTGAAATTTTAATCATGAACTGGACCTTTTAATCATCATTTATGTATGTTACCTATGCACTGATACTTACTATGTACACTTCTCAAAGCACAGAAACAGCTCCCAAACACTTGAAAAGTACCTATAAAAGTTTATCTTTTCAATTTTTATAAACTTCTTAATAAAAACATTTACCAAGTTCTAATCTGCTGTGCATACTTCTGCAACAACTCTCTCATTTTAAACTAATATTTTGAAGATTCCAACTCTTGCCTATTTGTCAAGAAGCTAATTATATCTCTCCTGCACCCCAGGAATGTAGGGTATTACACAGAAGGTGTTCAAGATTACACTTATCCAATCATAGTTTTCTGCCAAATTCCTGAGAATTTAAATGGGCCTAAAAATGCATTGACCAAAAAGTTAGATGTCACATTATAAAAACTTGCTAGAAACTTAAATTATTGAAAGGTAGCTACCAAAAAAACCCCCAGTGTTTTTATAACCGGAGCAGGACCCTATGGGGCCTTCTGGGGACAGACCCCCTCCCCTCACGTCCTTTGCCTGTCTCTCTCAATTTTTTTTTCTCAGCCTACCTCTTGTTTGTAGAAAAGCTGTAGTCTCCCAGGCCTCCCCTGAGTCAAAGGCTGACTCAAGAATTAATGATTGAAAGTACATGAACATGTAGTGACAAAAGCAGCAACTGGGCCAGGAGAACTGGTAACAATGTAAACAGTCAGCCATAAGGCAGTCACAGAATCTTTAGTTCCTCCCTGAAGTACCTAGATAACAGTATCTGATGCACATTCCTGAGTTATTTGACAGATGCTAAAACTCCACCAAAGGGAAGCTGGAGCCTAAGGATTGATAACATTAACCCCTGTGGCACTGCCCTGGTACCTCACCATCAACCAATCAGAGAACGGTGCACAGCTGATCACACATCCTGCGACTCCCTTCCCTCATCTTGCCTTTAAAAATGCTCCCCTAAAACCCATTGGGGAGCTCAGGTTTTTTGAGCATTAGCTGCTCCGGACTCCTTGTCTGGTGCCTTACAACCTGGTGTCAGTAGATTGGCTTTACTGCACACGGGCGAGCAGACCCAACATTTTAATAGCATTAATGTTGCTAATACTGGCTGTTTGTTCATTTTAATGTCACAAGTCAATTTTAAGGCAGATTTCAAAATCACTTGTGGAAAGTCAGAGAATACTCAAAGTTCAGCGTGATATGGGAGAAAGAATAGAAAACATGGAATTTAGTGTTAGATGATCTCAATTTAAATCTCAGCTCTGCTGTTTAGTAAGCTGTAAACTATGGGTGAGAAATATAACCTCTCCGGGTGTTTCTTCATTCACAATTCTGAGCCAATTACTACCCTACAGGTGGTTGTGTGGGTTAAATGGGATTAATGAGTCAAAGCAAATACTCAATAAATATTCCTGCATCCTAGGAGCAAAACCTTAATTAAATGGAACACAAATACCTGTATACCACAATTAACCGAAGTTTTCAGGGCAAATTTTAAGAACATCTGTCTTAAAATCAGAAAGATCTCAGTTCAACTCAGCCCTATCACCTAGGAGTTAAGTTATCTTGCGCAAGTCACTTCCTGTCTCTGAGCCTCCTCGTCATCTATAACACAGAAAGTCAGTCATCTTATGGGGAAGAAGGTGAGCGTTAAATGAGTTAATGTGCATAAAGCATTTGGCACAGTGTTTTTCAGTTTATGGATTGTCTTTACATTATTTTTTTAAAGGCAATGAATTATTGAATTATATTCAACATGCTCTTTTCTTTAAAGAGGAAAAATGACTCAATTCACTTAGGAAAGATTCCTAAAGAGGACTGAAACAAGAAAAGATGGAATCATCTTTTTTTTTTTTTTCTTTTTTGCGGTACGCGGGCCTCTCACTGTTGTGGCCCCTCCCGTTGCGGAGCACAGGCTCCGGACGCGCAGGCTCAGCGGCCACGGCTCACGGGCCCAGCCGCCCCACGGCACGTGGGACCTTCCCGGACCGGGGCACGAACCCACGTCCCCTGCATCGTCAGGCAGACTCTCAACCACTGCGCCACCAGGGAAGCCCGGAATCATCTTTATTTACATCTTTTCATTTGGAAAGCTTTGAGACAGCTTATCAAGAGACTTAAGTTTTTATTTTAGTACAGTAGTATGCAAGGGGAAAAAATGGGTAAAATAAAAATATGAAAGATAGTATGAACCAAGATTGGCCAAAATAGAAGCAAACAGGTCATGTAAGCTGTACCCCAAATTGAGCCACATATGAGATTTAATAACAACTGTCCCATAACCTGAATAACTCATTTCATAAAACCTGATCTAAAGTTTTACTAACAATCCACATAGACCCCATAAGATTGTCTGAGATAAAATTAGAGCCAGTTTTGGCTCTAATTTTCATATAGTATTTTTTATACATAAACTTTTAAATGACTGACACAAAACAGTTAATGTGCTTTTTTCCCTCATACCTAGAGTTCTATTTTTTTTTAACATTTACTACTACCTATTTATCATCCTCTTTAAAAAAAAAATCAACATGCAAAGCTTTCAAAGGAAAATCAGTGTTCTTGATTCTGTCATCTCTACAACAAATAAATAATAAAACCTAGTAACATTATCCAGAATTAAGAAAATTATTAGCATTCTGCAAACTAAAACAAGACAAATAAAGAACACAGAGCTAATTCACTTTCAAATGTATGAGTCAATCAGATAATGGCTGAACCAAACCACCCATTTGAAAAAACAAGCAAACTTACCTAGCCACGTCAAATGATTGGGCCTTCTGCAATTTAGTGTTTAACTGTGACCCTGGACCAGATCTACTAAAGGAAGAACTCTTTGGCAATGTGGCTGCTGAAAAAATAAATACATGTTGAGTAATTTTAATTTTACAGAAGTAAGAAATATTTCCCTATTTATAAAAATTAAAATGCATAGTTATCAAATCTGAGGCAGAAATTATTCCTCCCTTCTTACCATTCCAGACTCAAAAAGTTATTCCCTCCTTGCTTCCTGCCCTCTAGCCAAAAGTGTTTTACTAGTTCCTTCAGAAAATCACCTTACTAGGTAGTAAGGTTTACATCCATAAAATCTGACTCTTCATTAAACACTTAGTTTCACATTTTAGAGGATCTGTTCCAATAGTTAAAGAAGTAACAGCTTAAATAGATAGCTGGCATATTCTTAACTTCACTGAAGGAGCTGAGATATTAGTTCCAGATGTAAGAGCCAAGAAGTCACAGACTTGTCTTGGCCAGATGACACGTGATGCCAGGAAGGGCCAGCTTTTGTGTCTGAGTCTCATTCAAGCTGGTTAGCTGTGTGTCAGGAGAAAAACTTCGAGCCTTAACCAACATTCCGTTCAAACTTGCCCACTGTCTTGCAACATTCGCCACAAAAGAAAACAAGACACAGTGCGTGGATTCACTGCTACTACTGGAAAAATAATTACAAGCATTTTCTCAGCTGCCATCACACCTGCAGTCATGGTCTCCTATGAAAGATAAACTACATGTGAAAAGAACATCTTAAAAACAAGAGGTCAATCTGGATTCTGTGGCTATAACTTAGAGACACATCCTGACGGATGTAATAAATGCAGGGGCCTAGGCAGATTCATATATAAGGCTCAAACCCACACTGTCAGTCACTTACGAATTTATTCAGACATATCCGAAGTACTTAAAAAACAAACAAAACTTTCCATATTGATATGAATCCCTTCTGATTTGTTAGACTAAGACCATCTACATCTACACTATGCTTTTCTTTAACTAAAGGGAAAAAGACTTTGAATAAAGTCTCAATTAAGCAAGCATGTAATACTATAACCTTAATATACTTAGCCTTTCAATAGACTTCCTTCCCCCTCTATGCCTGATTCACTCCACCTCCTCAAAAAAAAGAAAGGCAATGTTCTTTTTTTTTCCTCCCACATAATTCTACTCCTAAGGGATTGGCTTGTTTATTAGCAATTCATGGCAGCTGAAGAAAAGTAGTAAATGATACATGGAAATAAAAAGTGTTCAAATACTGTTCAAACTTGAGCTGCTCTCATCAAGCCCTTGAAAGGAAATTGTGCTCTTGGTTTTAGCTGTTGAGTTCACCTCTGTGCACAATGGCACCCAAAGCTTCATAATTTCATTCTCCTTTCCCTCTCTCTAGCCTAGCTCATCCCCCAAATGAGACACTAAATGAAAGAAAAGAAAAAAATGAAGATGATTTCTTCTGGAATAAAATACCACTTAAATATAATCAGAACGTGAAGACAGAAAACGAGAATGAAGAGGAAAATACAGGTAAAAAGTTCAGCCTGTGGCTTCAGCAGGTCACGTACCAGGATGAGCAAATGCAGGCAGAGGCTGTATGACAGGGGGCGTCCCGTTAGCCAGAGGAGGCACTCCTGCCGCAGGAACAGAGGATACTAGCGGGGGAGACATTCCGACAACAGGAATGGAACCCATTGGCACTGGAGCAACAGCGGTCAGCGGTGGCATGCTGGCGATACCTCCCATACCTATGAAGGGAAAAATCGCAACAAAATTCACATGGAACCACATTTCAACATTCAAAGATAATTAATCCAGGACTGCATGGAGAAGAAAATCCCTTTCCAGTTGTAATATAGTTCCATTTAAAATATGAATTCAGATTAATCATTTTGAAGGGTAGTAAAAATTGTCAAGGATCATATCAAAAGGGCTCAAGACCCAACTTAAAGAAGGATCTACTGGCCAAAGTTGAGGATCAATAAGAATAATAACTGCAGTGGACTGAAAGCCACCAAAGAGAAATCAATTCATAAATTCACAATGATTTTTTTTTAATCCTAATTGGTCACCATAGGCAATCAATTTATTTTGAAAACTAGTACATAAAGGCAGAAAATAAACATTTATCCTGCCTTTCTTTTATATACTGAACCTCAGAGTAATCAAACATTTGATGAGAAAGTTTCTCTTTATAGAAGTATTCTAACCAAAAAATGAAGAAACGATAGAAACTAAAATAGATGTTTCTATTCTTTTAGTTTCTCTATCCTAACTTGTGATATGGTGATATAATAAGAAATATATATCTGGTCTCTGTCCCCAGGTCTTGATTCCTGGCAGAGCTCCTAAAACCCTTTTAATTTCCTGACTGACAGGAACATCTTTTGCCAAAACATTTGGTCTCAGTCCCTGGTTCCTGACACAGAGCTTTTAAGATCCTTGGAATCTCTAGAGTGGTAAGAGTATCTTTGTGTGTTTGATGTGGTGACTGATGGCTGGGGACCCCTAAATAGCTGCAGGATGGGAGCTGGTCACGGGAAAGATCAGGGCAGGATTAGAGGGTTGGAACTCTCAGCCCCACCCAACTCCCACCTCCACACAGACCTCAGGGGAAGGCAGAGGGGCTGGAGACTGAGCTAATCAAATGCCACCGTTGTAATCCATTATGCCTGCATAATGAAACCTCCATAACAACTCCTACATACCAAGGTTTGGAGAGCTTCTAGGCTGGTGAACAAATCCATGTGCTGGGAGGGTGGTGCTCCCCAACTCCACGGGGACAGAAGCTCCTGCACTCAGGACCCGTCCGGACCTTACACTATGCACCTCTCCATCTGCCTGTTCATCTGTATCCTTTATAATACGCTTTATAACAAACCAGAGAATGTACGTAAATGTTTCCCTAAGTTTGGTGAGCTGTTCTAGCAAATTACAGAGAAGGGGAGAAGAGTTTGGGGGAGCCTCTGAGTTTTAGTCAAGTCACACAGAGCACGGGTACCCTGTGGCCCATTACTTGTGACTCAAGTCTGAAGTGAGGGCCGTCTTGTGAGACCGAACCCTTAAACCTGTGGAATCTGACGCTGACTACCAGAGTTAGCGTCAGAATTGAATTTAATTATAAGATATAAAGTTAGTGTCCGGAGAGTTGGAAAATTGGTTGGTGTGGTTTTTCTGGACACAAAATTCTTGGCTGATTCTTCCCTTGAGAATCCTAAATATGTCACTCCGTTTCCTTCCGGCATGAAGCACTGCTACGGAAAAGTCTGAAGATATTCTAATTTTCTTTCTCATTAGCCATGTGTTTTCTTTTTCTTTGGGCCCAAATGATTTTTTGTCTTACTAGAAGGTATCTCAGTGTTGATCTTTCCAGGTCGATCTTCTCGGGCACAGACTATATATATTCGTTCAAATTTAGCTTCAAACCTTTTATGTCAAGAAAGCTGTCTTGAACTAGTTTTTGCCATTTGTTCTGTTCCCTTGCTTTGGTTTCCTTCTTCAGAGACCCCAACTAACCTACTCAATTCTCTTTGCCTTCAACATTTGCCGCTTTTTCTCAAATTCTTTGTATCTCTTTTTTCATTTCCTTTTCATGTTTGAAATCTTCCTCTTTTTACCTTCTATTTCCCTTCAGATAGTCTCTCTTGTGTTGCTTCTGGCTCACTCTTCATTTCCGAAATGACTTTTTCTTTTATGGCTCATTCTTTCCTGAGTGGTCACCTGATTTCTGGGGTTTTAAAACTCTGATCTATGTTAGTCTTTCATGACTCGCATCATTTTCTTAGTACCTTTCAGCTTGTTTTGAAATAGTAGGTTACTGATGTGCTGTCATCGTCCACAGGGGTGTTACTTGGCTCTTCATCCTTTTTCCCTAATAATAACCGTGTGTGGGATTTGACCCTGGCCTGATGCTGCCTGATGCTCGCTTTGATATGAGCCTTGACTCCTGGGATTTCCAGGCTCCTTCTCCTCCCCCACTTCGGTCTGGACCTTCTCCCCCTTCTGTCTCTGTGTCGGTGCCCTGCTTAATTTTTACTCCACTCCCAGTCACTTCTCCTCAGTGTGACATCCTGTCCCCAAAGGCAGCCTTGTTGGGCCAGTGCTGAGAGGTCACAGGGACCAGATCTTGCAGGTCTTCTTATTCTTATGCTCTAACATCATAATGTTTCCATTTTAAGTTACCTACTCAGCTCCTAAATTGCCACTGCAAAGGCTATCATCCTTGGACCAACTGACTGCCTTCTCTGAATGAATGAGTGTTTTCTGAATACTTCTAAATAAACACACCTACCAGAGGCTGTGTTTTAGATGCCATCCCTCCTGACGGTGCTAAGTCTCAATTCCTGAAGTTTTACCCTAAACACACCATTCCTCAGCTGACACGCTCCCCTTACAGTTAAACGCTCCCCTCTTCCAAGCCTCCAGCAGGCTCCTGTCCCTACCACTCCAAGGAAACGGTTCGTCAAGGTGAGGTCCAAGCTTGTCTTGCCGAATCCAATCACCTTTCTGTCCTATTCTTACTCAGTCCCTCAGAAGCAACTTGAACAATGGGGCACTCCCCTCCGAAACACTTTTCCTTGGCTACTAGGACACCAACTTCCTCCCACTTCACTCTGTTTCTGGCTTCTTCCCTTTCACTAGAGCTTTAAATGTCACAGACCGCCAAGGCCTGGTCCTAGGTCTTCCGCCTACTCTAAAGCTACACTCCGTCAACCTAAGTAAAGAGGAAAACTGAGGCAAACTTGAATTACCAGAAGTTGAGTTCATGCAGGAATAGCAGAAGAACTGCAATTCTGATATGCCTTTTTTTTTGGGGGGGGGGGGCATCATGCGGCATGTGGGATCTTAGTTCCCCAACCAGGGATCGACAACCCTGCGCCCCCTGCGTTGGAAGCGTGTAATCTTAACCACTGGACCGCCAGGCAAGTCCCAAGAATTGCAATTCTGGACACGCCAACTGCGGCAAGCTACAAGTGAGTCCTCTAAGGCTTTGGGGTAGGCTGGATTTATGGGCAAGGATCACAAAGAGGAGGGAATTCAATTAGAGTCCTAGCAGCAAGTTCATTGGCTTGAGGAGAAGAGACTCTTGCAGGACGTTCATTAGTCAAGGGATCAGTTTCGATTTTCTGTAAACGCCTGACCAGTCCCTTGGTCCTTAAGTTTCATTTTCCTGAGGACCCATGTATGAGATTCTCCATTTTATATCCTCTGGTTCCATTTAAGATTGAAATCTTCTCACCTCTCTCTAAGATACCATATCCAGCCCCGGGGGCTTTCAATGCCATCGCACCCAAACTCACCCGGAACTGACGGATCCCTCCTGAGTTGCAGACATACAGATTCACCTGCCTCCTTCACATCTCGACTTGGAAATCAACGAGGCCCCTCAAACTCGAAATGGTCAAAATCTGATTTATTTTTTTCTCCACAATACAGGATATCATGAATCTAATTCCACCCCATCTTCCACATTTATTATCACCACCCAGATCTAAATTACCATAACCTCTTGCCTATGAAAAAAGCCTCCTGATTTCCCTGATTTTACTCTTGTCCCCCTGCAATACAGTCTTCAGATAACACAAATGACAAAACAACAAACAAAAAATAACAACAAAGAAACAAAAATAGTCTTCAGATAACACTGATTTTTTTTTTTCTAAGTGTCTATCAACCATGTCACACCCCTGCTTAAAAGCTTTCAACTGCACCTAGACAAAAATGCTAACTCTTTAGTGGTTTTATCAGGCCCCAAACCACCTGGCTCCTGCCTTACTTCGCTGACCTTAAGGCCTAAGGATACTTCAGCTACAAGGAAGGTATCTCATTTTTGTTCCTCCCACACACCAAGCTTTGCCTTAGGACCTGTTGCTTTTGCCTGGGCGTCTTCTCCCCTCACAAGGCTCTCATGCTTAAGTCAGCTCAAAAGTTATCTCCTCGGAAAATTCTCCCCTAACCACCGGGTCCTATTTGTCTCTATCATATTACCCCGTTTTATGGAATTATTTGTTTGCTTCCCCCAACTTGTCAACAAGCTCCATAGCAACAGGAGCCACGATGCCTTGCTCACCACCATCTTCCCAGCAACTGGGACACACAATCAGGGCTTAAAAATATTGATTGGTTTGACTTAATAAAACCATGGACTCTGGCAAAAACAAAAGCAACAACCTCCCCCTGAAACGGTTGAGTCCAGAATGTAAGAAGAATGATGCTGTGTGCAAATACACTGAAGGAAGAAGGTATGAGGCATACTCACAGAATGTCCTTAAACACAGTTGGGTACCCTTAGGCAAATCACAATATCACTGCACCCCATTTTCCTCTTCTTAACAAAAATGATTATTCAACCCCTAGCCAGCCTTAATTCCACAGTGTGTTAACATTTGCATTAACCTTGGAAGAGTGACAATGCCCCATGTCACCCTCATGATTTGGTGATAAGGAAGGTGGGAAGAGAGAAGGAAATAAGGAAACCAAGAGCCTTCAGGAAAACTGAGTTTGAACAGGCTCCACCTCCCTTTCAGAAACATGGTCTCAAGCAAACTCTTCAACTTCTTGGAATCTCAGGTCTCTCGTTTGTATAAGAGAGCCAATAATCTCTGCATACTGTTAGGGTTACTGTTGTGACCAGATAAAATACTATATGTAAAGACAGACCACAGGGCTAGGAAACCCATGGTCAGATAATGTCTAATATTAATTAGAAAATAATGATAATAGTAATAAATTATGTTCTCAAGTAGCCAGAAGAAGTATAAGAAAAAAAAATTACCTTGGCAAAGGCCAGATCTTTTTTTTTTTTTTTTGCGGTACACGGGCCTCTCATTGTTGCGGCCTCTCCCGTTGCGGAGCACAGACTCTGGACACGCAGGCTCAGTGGCCATGGCTCATGGGCCCAGCCGCTCCGCGGCATGTGGGATCTTCCCGGACTGGGGCACGAACCCGTGTCCCCTGCATCGGCAGGCGGACTCTCAACCACTGCACCACCAGGGAAGCCCCAAAGGCCAGATCTTTGAGTAAACTTGGGCAAAGTGGATTAAGACCATGTACTTTTAACTTCTCTTTATTTTCTATAATTCCCTCATGATTTATCTTCTTGAAAACAGTTTACTGAGAAGGGTGACATGATGAGAAGGAGGGGAGGGAAAGCAGTGGAGAAGCCGGGGGGTAAGAGCTAAGGTCTGGCTGGCAGGAGGGCAGCTAAGAAATCCCGGCTTCCCTTAGAGGACGGGGCAGGTTACTCAGCTGACTGTAAAACCCTCTGGGCAGTGAGGCCACCCCTCCTGAAAATAAATCGGCACTATCCCTAGCACTGAAATTCCTATAGCAAGATGGACTAAGACGAGACATATTACATGTCAGAGGAAGAATTACTGACACCCGGGTTTCTGGGAAAAAGAGGCAATGGGATGCCTGTGGTTATCTGACCCTTTCTCCACTCCGAGGTTTCTTCTTGCAGCCCCGGAAGGGAGGCCAAAAGAAAACCAAACACCCTTTAGCTGTTCTGGGTTTCGACAAAACGCTGGCTACAGGGCCCTTCAGAGATTCAGAGTAACTTCCATTTTTAACTAAGCTGGTTAACTGAGGACTAGAAACCGCGAACACACGATGGACAAGATCAACAGGGGCCCTGGTCCCTTGCAGCCTATGGCACTGCTCATCTCTGCTCTTCCTAGCCTTTGCTCTCACGTGACTCCTTGAGTTTTCCTTCTTCTCTTGGATCACTGTCCTACTTGCCTAACCCAAAACCTGTATCTTTCCCCTTAAAATATCCAGACTTGCGGCTCAACCTCACCAAAAGAAAGGCAATGCATAGTTTGTTTGTTTTTAATAGTGAACCTATTAAGTAAAAGCATAGCATTCATTTATCTCAGCTTATCATTAACTGTATCAGAGACAACCTGAATGACTACCTCCCAAACCTCCTTCACTTTACTCCCTGTCATCAGATATATCAGGATGAAGAGAGAGAAGGAAACTCTATCCACAATTCTTGTGTTTTGTTTAAACTGTCTAAGAACTTTCCCATGAATCAGATGTTGGATCTGATTACTGTAATCTTTAAATCAACCTAAATAATTAAAGTCTAGGGTGAGAATAGAGAAGAAATCAGAACTGTTGGTGATCTTAGCTGACTAATTACCATTTAATTTTTAAGAAAAACATCTGACTAAAAGACAGCTTTTTATGGAATTATGTTTTAAATTGGGATAATAATTTTTTTTCCCCCCTGTGGCATTTTGTTCTAAGAAATAACTTAGGACTTCCCTGGCAGTCCAGTGGTTAAGACTCGGCACTTCCAATCCAGGGGGTGAGGGTTCGATCCCTGGTCCAGGAACTAAGATCCCATGTGCTACGTGGCGTGGCAAAAAAAAAAAAAAAAAAAAAAAAACTTAATATGGCCAATCGCCTCATTACTGTGAATAAAATACATATTTCTTAATACCATAAAGAAAAGGAGCACAAGGAAACACAAAGATGCTCTGGAAACACAAAACCTTTCAAAAGGAAATATGTGACAATGTGAAAGGTCAAGAATCCAATAAGAGCAAGAAAGAAATAGAAGATGCAGCAGGACACTGCAAGTTTGTTCCTTTTTCCCTGACAATCTGCACCTTTGATTTCATTTTTTGTTGCTGTTCTGTAAGAATTTAATGTGTAAACAAACACAGAAAAATAAGCATTACAGCAACAAAACAGGTTTGCATCTTATATAGAAATTTTAAAGACACTTCACCAACAAGTATGAGGTTAATCTCTGTATTAAAGCTTACGTTCTTATAGAATAATTTAGCGGTCTCAGATTTTAAGCCAGAAAAACAAGACTCATGCTGGTAAAGCAACCTGCAAATACCTTCTGTCTGTTCTCACAATTAGTCTACTTTAAACATAAAAAGACCTTCCAGGGCTTCCCTGGTGGCGCAGTGGTTGAGAGTCCGCCTGACGATGCAGGGGACACGGGTTCGTGCCCTGGTCCGGGAAGATCCCACGTGCCGCAGAGCGGCTGGGCCCGTGAGCCATGGACGCTGGGCCTGCGCGTCCGGAGCCTGTGCTCCGCAACGGGAGAGGCCACAACAGTGAGAGGCCCGTGTACCGCCAAAAAAAAAAAAAAAAAAAAAAAACCTTCCAAAGGGGGAAGACCCTGCACTTAACGGAGATTGCTGGGACCTCCTAGGGAAATCCCTGCCCATAGGAGACGCTTTACCATCTGCAGGACTAAAATGGTGGCAACAAATTGAAAGCCAGGAAAAGATTCCTGTAACTTTGATGTATTTGCCCAATTTAAGTGTTACCTTCAGATGTATAATAAAGCAAGTAAACAGAACCATAAAGATAAGCTTTCTATAAATTAAATGGTATTTGGCTATAGTACTAAGGAGGTGAGAGAATAAGAAACTTATGTTAATTATCAATCCTAAATGACTACTTGCCCATTGCAACTGAAAACTGAGGACTCTAAGTATGGCAGATTGCTAATACTTTAGAGTGTTTTATTCATGTTTTCCATTTAGAATCCTTAAAAGTTTTGATAAGCTCCTTTAACTAAGAAATCACATAGGGGCTTCCCTGGTGGCGCAGTGGTTGAGAGTCCGCCTGCCGACGCAGGGGACACGGGTTTGTGCCCCGGTCCGGGAGGATCCCGCGTGCCGCGGAGTGGCTGGGCCCGTGAGCCATAGCCGCTGAGCCTGCGCGTCCGGGGCCTGTGCTCTGCAACGGGAGAGGACGCAGCAGTGAGAGGCCCGCGTACCGCAAAAAAAAAAGATATCACATAGGATCAATACAATACTGAACTAACAACGGTCCTCACACTCATACTGAATTATCTGAGGAAATATTACAATTCAAAGTGGTCTTTTTCCTGAGAAAGCCATGTTACAAAATGGCACAAGACAATACACATTTTCTCCAATTTTTTTCCACCAGAAAATAAGAAGGGAAAATCAGATTATAATATATTTTATGAGGAAAACATGTTTGTTTCTCAAAACTGTTTTCAATCACTTTTCCATCTACAATTTTTTTTTTTTTTTTTTTTTTTGCGGTACGCGGGCCTCTCACTGCTGTGGCCTCTTCCGTTGCGGAGCACAGGCTCCGGACGTGCAGGCTCAGCGGCCACGGCTCACGGGCTCAGCCACTCCGTGGCACGTGGGATCTTCCCGGACCGGGGCACGAACCCGTGTGCCCTGCATAGGCAGTCAGACTCTCAACCACTGCGCCACCAGGGAAGCCCCACCTACAATTTTTTAAAGGGTGAGAACCAAATTTAAATTAAGGATGATCATTTCTACAAGGTGAGAGAATGAATACATATGGTAAACTTTGTACTTTATATTAAAGTGAAGAAACTAAGGCAAAAAAAGTTAATCAAGCTCAATTTCAAGGTTGAGTTTAATAGTAAAGGTAGAAATAGAATCTAGGGCTCTGATTCTCAGGTTAGAGGGTAATGGGTGGTATCTTCCCAAGAGGGAAACATTTATTCCTTTTGGTGGGTAATGTTCATAAATCATTTTTAAAATATATAATATGAATTTCCTTGAAAATCTTTGGCATATGTGAGTCACTGGAGTCTGAAGTTTATAGAAATCCTCTCCCCTACCCCAATACAAAAAGGCAGGGGAGCTAGTTTTTAAATGAATCAAAAAAGATTAATCTTGAATGGATAAAGAAAATGTGGCACATATATACAATGGAATATTACTCAGCCATAAAAAGAAACGAAATTGAGTTATTTGTAGTGAGGTGGATGGACCTAGAGTCTGTCATACAGAGTGAAGTAAGTCAGAAAGAGAAAGACAAATACCATATGCTAACATATATATGGGATCTTAAAAAAAAAAAAAAAGGGTTATGAAGAACCTAGGGGCAGGACAGGAATAAAGACACAGATGTAGAGAATGGACTTGAGGACATGGGGAGGGGGAAGGGTAAGTTGGGATGAAGTGAGAGAGTGGCATGGACTAATATATACACTACCAAACGCAAAATAGCTAGCTAGTGGGAAGCAGCCGCATAGCACAGGGAGATCAGCTTGGTGCTTTGTGACCACCTAGAGGGGTGGGATAGGGAGGGTGGGAGGGAGATGCAAGAGGGAGGAGATATGGGGATCTATGTATATGTATAGCTGATTCACTTTGTTATAAAGCAGAAACTAACACACCATTGTAAAGCAATTATACTCCAATAAAGATGTTTTAAAAAAAAAAGATTAATCTTATTTTCAAAGTGACCTGAGTTTTATTCTGCATTGTTATAGAAATCAATTGGATAGCTGAGTCCTGTGAAACGTAACAGAGGGCACTACACCTCACAGATTACACACACATGCATCCTGCAATGAGATTTATATGACTAGAACTTAGTCCACATTTTTATGAAGTACAAAATTAAATCTCAGTCTAATTTTTCATAAGCCAATGACTCAAAGATATCAAACTTGTTACAGTGGGATGATTAATTCATATATTGTATGGTATGGAGTTAGCCCCCAATTCAGGTATTTTTAATATTCATCCGAGGCCTTTGCATTGGTTGAGATGTAAGCTGTGCAATTTATTTATTTGCTTTCATTTTGATTACTCTCATCCCAGGGTTAGAATGTGACCATGCTTTTTCCCTTCCATCATTATCTTTCTGCACAGGGCCATCATTTTTCAGACAGAATACCTCCTAGAATTTCACAATGCTACAAACTGAGAGAGGAGGGTGGGAGAAGGGAAATATTTATTTTAAAAACATGTAATGAAATATAGGAACCAATTCCTTTTCAGACTCACCAAACGCTGGTGCACTAGAAATAGCAACTGGTTGCTGTTTCATGACAGGGGGAAGTGCGGAGGGGAGCTGATATCCTTGCAGCTTCAGTTTGATGAGTTTCATAGCTATGGAAAACTCCACTTGATCCATTCTTCCATCATTATTCATATCAGCAAGCGCCCTGCAAACCAACAGCATGGGCTTAGAATGACTGTGCCCTTAAAAGAACCTTTCCCAAACCACCACTCCCACCCACACAAAAACTAAATAATCAGCTCCCTCGGTCCCGGGGAAAACGAAACAAAACAAAACTTGTT